>NC_067247.2:243032944-243337527 GCF_019359855.2 Lolium perenne | reverse complement strand
TGATGATAGCTACTTTGTTGAATTTGCTCCCATAACAACTAATAAAATTGATTATGCTTATGTTGGGAGTAGTAATAATTTTATGCATGAGACTCATGATAATAATGCTTTATGTGATAGTTATATTGTTGAGTTTGCTCATGATACTACTGTACATTATTATGAGAGAGGAAAATATGGTTGTAGAAATTTTCATGTTACTAAAACACCTCTCTATATGCTAAAAATCTTAAAGTTGCGCTTGTCTAGTCTTCCTATGCTTGTTACTTTGCTCTTCATGAACTTGTTTATTTACAAGATTCCTTTTCATAGGAAGCATGTTAGGCTTAAATGTGTTTTGAATTTGCTTCTTGATGCTTTCTTTTGCTTTAACTCTTATTTCTTGCGAGTGCATCATTAAAACTGCTGAGCCCATCTTAATGGCTATAAAGAAAGAACTTCTTGGGAGATAACCCATGTGTTTATTTTACTACAGCAACTTTGTTTTATATTTGTGTCTTGGAAGTTGTTACTACTGTGGCAACCTCTCCTTATCTTTATTTTATTGCATTGTTGTGCCAAGTAAAGTCTTTGATAGTAAGGTTCATACTAGATTTGGATTACTGCGCAGAAACAGATTTCTGTCTGTCACAAATTTGGGCAGGGTTCTCTGTAGGTAACTCAGAAAAATCTGCCAATTTTTGTGAGTGATCCTCAGATATGTACGCAACTTTCATTAAATTTGAGCATCTTCATTTGAGCAAGTCTGGTGCCTCGATAAAATTCTTCTTTACGGACTATTCTGTTTTGACAGATTCTGCCTTTTATTTCGCATTGCCTCTTTTGCTATGTTGGATGAATTTCTTTGTTCCATTAACTTTCAGTAGCTTTGTGCAATGTCCAGAAGTGTTAAGAATGATTATGTCACCTCTGAACATGTGAATTTTGATTATGCACTAACCCTCTAATGAGTTGTTTTGAGTTTGGTGTGGAGGAAGTTTTCAAGGATCAAGAGAGGGAGATGATACAATATGATCAAGGAGAGTGAAAGCTCTAAGCTTGGGGATGCCCCGGTGGTTCACCCCTGCATATTTCAAGAAGACTCAAGCGTCTAAGCTTGGGGATGCCCAAGGCATCCCCTTCTTCATCGACAACATTATCAGGTTCCTCTAGTGAAACTATATTTTTATTCCATCACATCTTATGTTCTTTACTTAGAGAGTCTGTATGTTTTTGGTTTTTGTTGTTGTTTGAATAAATGCTTGTGTGGGAGAGAGACACGCTCCGCTGGTTCATATGAACACATGTGTTCTTAGCTTTTAATTTTCATGGCGAAGGTTGAAACTGCTTCGTTAATTGTTATATGGTTGGAAACGGGAAATGCTACATGTAGTAATTGGTATGATGTCTTGAATAATATGATACTTGGCAATTGTCGTGCTCATGTTTAAGCTCTTGCATCATATACTTTGAACCTATTAGTGAAGAAATACATAGAGCTTGCTAAAATTTGGTTTGCATAATTGGTCTCTCTAAGGTCCAGATATTTTCTAGTAAGGGTTTGAACAACAAGGAAGACAGTGTAGAGTCTTATAATGCTTGCAATATGTCTTTTATGTAAGTTTTGTTGTACTAGTTCATACTTGTGTTTGCTTCAAACAACCTTGCTAGCCTAAGCCTTGTATTGAGAGGGAATACTTCTCATGCATCCAAAATCCTTGAGCCAACCACTATGCCATTTGTGTCCACCATACCTACCTACTACATGGTATTTCTCCGCCATTCCAAAGTAAATTGTTTGAGTGCTACCTTTAAATAATTCAAAATTTATCACCTCTGATTTATGTCAATGTTTTATAGCTCATGAGGAAGTATGTGGTGTTTATCTTTCAATCTTGTTGGGAAACTTTCACCAATGGACTAGTGGCTTCATCCGCTTATCCAATAATTTTGCAAAAAGAGCTGGCAATGGGATTCCCAGTCCCAAATTAATTAAACTAAATAGACACTCCTCCATGGTATGTGATTGTTGGACGGCACCCGAAGGATTCGGTTAGCCATGGCTTGAGAAAGCAAAGGTGGGGAGGAGTGTCATCATAATAAAACTAAAATAAAAAGGCACTCCTTCATGGTATGAGATTGTTGGCTAGCACCCGAGGATTCGGTTAGCCATGGTTTGTGAAAGAAAGGTTGGAAGGAGTGCCACCCAAAAATAAAAATAATTCATGGGAGCCGCTCTTTGAAGGTTTGTCTGGCAAGGGGGTTAGAGTGCCCACTACCATTCGTTGACAACAACAAACACCTCTCAAAATTCTACTTTTATGCTCTCTTTATGTTTTCAAAACCAAAGCTCTAGCACAAATATAGCAATCAATGCTTCCCTCTGCGAAGGGCCTTTCTTTTACTTTTATGTTGAGTCAGTTCACCTATTTCTCTCCACCTCAAGAAACAAACACTTGTGTGAACTGTGCATTGATTCCTACATACTTGCATATTGCACTTGTTATATTTTCTTTGCATTGACAATTATCCATGAGATATACATGTTACAAGTTGAAAGCAACCGCTGAAACTTAATCTTCCGTTGTGTTGCTTCAATGCCTTTACTTTGAATTTATTGCTTTATGAGTTAACTCTTATGCAAGACTTATTGATGCTTGTCTCGAAAGTACTATTCATGAAAAGTCTTTGCTATATGATTCAGTTGTTTAATCATTATCTTTATCATTGCTTTGAATCACCGCATTCATCTCATATGCTTTACAATAGTATGATTAAGATTATGTTGGTAGCATGTCACTTCAGAAATTATCTTTGTTATCGTTTACCTACTCGGGACGAGTAGGAACTAAGCTTGGGGATGCTGATACGTCTCCGACGTATCGATAATTTCTTATGTTCCATGCTTGTTTTATGACATTACCTACATGTTTTGTTCACACTTTATATCGTTTTTATGCGTTTTCCGGAACTAACCTATTGACGAGATGCCGAAGTGCCAGTTCCTATTTTCTGCTATTTTTGGTTTCAGAAATCCTAGTAAGGAAATATTCTCGGAATTGGACGAAATCAACGCCCAAGATCTTAAAATCCCACGAAGCTTCCAGAACACCTGAGAGCCACCAGAGGAGGGCCCTGTGGGCCCCAGATGATAGGCCGGCACGGCCAGGGGGTGGGCCGCGCCCCCCTGTTGTGTCGCCGCCTCGTCGACCTTCCGACTCCGCCTCTTCGCCTATTTAAAGGTCCCTGACCTAAATCTTCGATACGGAAAAGCCACGGTACGAGAAACCTTCCAGAGCCGCCGCCATCGCGAAGCCAAAATCTGGGGGACAGGAGTCTCTGTTCCGGCACGCCGCCGGGACGGTGAAGTGCCCCCGGAAGGCTTCTCCATCGACACCGCTGCCATCTCCACCGCCATCTTCATCACCGCTGCTGTCTCCCATGAGGAGGGAGTAGTTCTCCATCGAGGCTAAGGGTTGTACCGGTAGCTATGTGGTTCATCTCTCTCCCTATGTACTTCAATACAATAATCTCATGAGCTGCCTTACATGATTGAGATTCATATGATGATGCTTGTAATCTAGATGTCATTATGCTAGTCAAGTGGATTTTACTTATGTGATCTCCGGAGACTCCTTGTCCCACGTGTGTAAAGGTGACAGTGTGTGCACCCTGTGGGTCTCTTAGGCTATATTTCACAGAATACTTATTCACTGAGTTATGATTTGAGTTGGATGTCTCTATGAAATTGTGGTGTGTTAGTACCTCCTATGAATGCTCAAAGTGACAGCGTGGGGTGTTCATTAGTACTTGGGAATACATCTTTAAGGTTTGCCTACATGATGAATTAGAGTTCGTTATCTTGCCAGAGAGTAATTCGGAATAGCATAGTGAAGTGCTTATATTTATATTCCTTTATGATTGCAATGTTGAGAGTTTCCACTAGTGAAAGTATGATCCCTAGGCCTTGTTCCTAAATACTGCTATCGCTGCTTGTTTACTATTCTACTGCATCTGTATTGTCCGCAATATTACCACCATCAACCACACGCCAGTCCTGGACAGCAAAGCACTTTTCTGGCGCCATTACTACCGCTCATATACATTCATACCACCTGTATTTCACTATCTCTTCGCCGAACTAGTGCACCTATACATCTGACAAGTGTATTAGGTGTGTTGGGGACACAAGAGACTTTTTGCTTTGTGGTTGCAGTGTTGCATGAGAGGGATATCTTTGACCTCTTCCTCCCTGAGTTCGATAAACCTTGGGTGATCCACTTAAGGGAAACTTGCTGCTGTTCTACAAACCTCTGCTCTTGGAGGCCCAACACTGTCTACAAGAATAGAAGCACCCGTAGACATCACCCCACAGCTGTAAAAGTTCATCAACTAATGGCCTTAGGTACACATCGATGTCGTTGCCGGGTTGCTTCGGACCTTGGATGAACACTGGCATCATAATGAACTTCCACTTCATGCACAACCAAGGAGGAAGGTTGTAGATGCATAGAGTCACGGGCCAGGTGCTATGGCTGGAGCTCTGCTCGCCAAAAGGATTCATGCCATCTGTACTTAGACCAAATCTTATGTTCCTTGCGTCAGCTGCAAAAGCTTTGAACTCTCTGTCGATCTTTCTCCATTGCGTTCCATCTGCGGGGTGTCTCAACTCCCCGTCCGACTTACGGTCCTCTTTGTGCCATCGCAACAACTCGGCATGCTCTTTGTTCCTGAACAGACGTTTCAACCGTGGTATTATAGGAGCATACCACATCACCTTGGCGGGAACCCTCTTCCTGGGTTTCTCGCCCTCAACATCGTCACCAGGGTCATCGCCTCTGATCTTATAACGCAATGCAGTGCATACCGGACATTCATTCAAATTCTCGTATTCACCGCGGTAGAGGATGCAGTCGTTGATGCATGCATGTATCTTCAGAACCTCTAAACCTAGAGGGCAGACAACCTTCTTTGCTTCGTACGTACTGGCGGGCAACTCGTTATTCTTTGGAAACATATTCTTCAACATTTTCAGCAAGTTTTCAAATGCCGAGTCAGCTACACCTACATGTGCCTTCCATTTCAGCAAATCCAGTGTGCAGCTCAGCTTTTTCAGACCATTATCGCATCCGGGGTACAGCGACTTTCTGTGATCCTCTAACATGCGATCCAAATTCTCCCTCTCCTTTTCAGTTTCGCAGCGTCTCCGTGCATCAGCAATGGTCCGACCAAGATCATCAACGGGCTCATCACGTGCCTCTTCTTCACCCTCCCCTTCACCTTCCCCTTCACCTTCAGCATCCTCCATGAAAGTATCACCGAAATGATCAAGATAGTTTTCATCGATGAAATCATCCCCTTCTTCATCTTCTTCCATTATAACCCCTCTTTCTCCATGCTTGGTCCAACAATTATAGCTTGGCATGAAACCGTGCCGAAGTAGGTGCAGGTGAACTTCTCTTGAGGAAGAGTAACCCTTCTGATTCTTACAGTCAACACATGGTCAGATAACAAAACCCTTCTGCTTGTTCGCATTAGCCACTACGAGGAAATCTTTCAAACCCGTAGTGAACTCGCCGGAGAGTCGGTTACCGTACATCCATTGCCGATTCATCTGCATTATTATAATATAAAATATATAATTAGCCATCATGCATTTGTTAAACTAACTAGCTATAAACAATAGAAATTAAACAATGAACTACACACATGCATATTTTATCAATGACACATATGAAAGGTTCAAGTTGCTAACCGCGACCGAGGAGGAAAAAATAAATGAGGAAGCTCAAGTGTGGCTCCGACACTTCATATCATGTTTGTTTCATGCTCTTGGGGCATTTCATCAAACACCTTGTGTGCATAAGAGGAACCAAAAGCAAACCTACACCCCCTTGTGAAGCTTGTGAAGAGAAGTGGCACCAAATGGCTAAGCGCTGTGAGCTAAGGCCCTTTTATAGGGATGGTCCTTTAGTCCCGGTTGGCCTGGCCAACCGCGACTAAAGGCCTTCGGGCCAGGCCTGAGGACCCAGCTGGCCAGCAAGCGCGCTGGGCCCAGGTCTTTAGTCGCGGGTCGCCACCCGAACCGCGACTAAAGACCCCATTAGTCGCGGTTCCTATATTTTGGCGACTAATGTGGCTGGACGGAAGGCCATTTTTCTACCAGTGAATCTTGAAAGCCTTACCATGCTTCATCTTGGCACCGCGTCCAGTCATGGTCATTTCCGACATCCCGTAAACATGGCTTGACCAAGCGTGGCGCATTCATAATGGACAGGGTCAAAATGATGCTCTACAAGTCGTTATGGGGAACATGGTTTGTTTAAGTGGCAATGTCCATGTCAAAACCCTGCGTGTGGCAATTGTACATTCCGCATTTACCAATATTGGACATATGCAGCGGCATAGAATAGTGTGCCCCTTGCCCCTTGTGGATCAGTGCATTATAGCAGTGTCTTGATAAGTGGGGCTAGGATCTTTGTGCACCGAGTCTTGATACATGGGGTAAACCTTAGATCAGATCATCATTGGTTGTACCTGGCAATGATGGACTCCTTGCCAAGTTTCTTGTTGAAACCATTGTTTGGAGGTTGCTCAAACTTTCTCTAAGTGAAACCTATGATCTGATTTTGGTGGTTGATTGAGCAACAACAACACTTGTGCATTATTCCCTTCTTATGAGTGTTTCTGTTGGAGAACCTCTACCGCAACCTTGGAGTTACAAAATATTGATGGTTGCATGCTTGACTCCTATTGTATATTTCTAATCTCCTTGGTGTTATTTTTATTATTTAAAACTTTTAATTTTTTATGTGTGTATGCTATGTCTCAACTAGCTATTGACATTATGTTATTGCAGAGGAGGCATGCAGCTATAGTTGTATCTTCTTGATATCAACCACTTATTTATCATAAAACACAAAATACCTAATTTACATGTAAGCGACGATCTGTCATTCTTCCTACCATGCACCTACTGCTAGATGGGCCGGTAGAGAATACGTGTGAAAAAAAGATGTTGGCAGCTTCTCAATTAGGAATGCACCCTCATAGCATGGGTACGTATGGAGCTACCCGTTAACACATACAACTTCTTCCCATACATGTTGCATACAAGGTAAATGTTCACGTGGGTAAAAAATATCCACTTTTGCAACACATCAAATTAAGTAGCCAATAGTTATAAAGAATAAACAATCATAACTTATAAATAACACCACATTATAAATATCATCATATCTATACTATCTAAATAGCAAGCCCCCACTACAGGGAATTCTTTGCAATTTCGTACAGCCACGGCACCCTATTAGATTTGGCAGCCACTAAATACTCTTATGTAACATTTATAACAACATGTTTCGTTCAATTATTGTTTGATCTTCTTCAACTCAATGCATCAGACTGTATGTACCAATGTATTGTCGTCTCCCCTCCCCATTCCACACATTCATTAGTGCCCGGTTCAGCTCCCTTGAGTGCAACATTTTATCTCGTTCCATGTCTCTTCTTCTCCCCTACTCCAACAATTTCCTCCCCTCTCATTCCCCTCCTCACTCCTTCCTAGTTGGCCTTACTATACTGAGCAGACGAGCAACCTTCACGTTGCCCGCGCTACCTTCGTGTCAACGAGCCAAAGAAAACCGTTTGTCCTCTCTTGCTACAACTACAAGGATTAACTAACCAACTTGTTGATGGTTCCCAAGTGCAGGAGATCAATTGTAGTACTTTTCAATAAAAAAGGTTGTCGAACCCACGAGAAGCTAAAGGTATTGGTTAGGAAGTTTGACAAGTAAACAAGAAAAAGGTTGCAGTAGTTTTGGTGTTTTGAGTGTATAGTTTGCAATAAAGTACTAAAAGTAAATAGCAATAAGTAAATGCTCTGAATGAGAGAAAGCCCAATCCTCTATGCAACAAGATGACAACCTCAAGTGTGTGTGTGAACTTATATGTCACAAGTGTTCCCTAGGGCAGCATGGATTTCCTAGCATTTAGATTTCTACACAACATGGTAAATATCTTGTCAAGTTTCATCCTCTTAGGGGCGGAGCCTAAATTAGGTGCAGCCATATGAGCAAATACACCTCTTATAATGGGTCCTAGATCCATTTTTATGAGCAAGTATAGGAATTATTAAGACATAAATGTTCCATCATAGTAATTAGTTCATATATAGGTCCCCGACATAAACCCCTCTAATGCAACTCAAAGTATTGGAAGGTCATTCCGTCCCTTCCAACCCTCATCATTGCATTAAAGTGAAGCCCTATGGGCCCATATATGTGAAGTATTATGCAGTCGACGTTCGCATAAAATCATCATAGAACAACATAAAAGATAAAAACGTGACCAAATACTCATTGCACATCATATAGAATCATAGACATATCATCATATGCCCTCAGGAACATGGGAAACTACTCACAAGTGCCAAACGTGGTGCGGATTAGAGGCATAATGATTACAACACAATCGGAAAATATAATATCTCCACCAAATACAGACAAGATTCCTATCACAATCATGCCATAGCACTTAAGACAATATCCAGGGTTCGATCTATCACAAACTTTGAGTGGGAATTGAGTTGATCTCGAATATGGTAATGGTGGTGATGATGGTGCTGATGAAGATATTGATGGAGATACCCCCTATGTCAAGGAGGAGTGGTGATAACGATGGTGTCGATTTCCTCTTCACCGAAGGCACCGGTGCGGCAGGATCTGCCCTCTCCCGAAGTAGCAGAGGACTTTTGCCTCCGCCGCCGCCTCAAGTGGAAACAAGTGGAAGATGTTCTGAAGATATATTGAGTAATTAAGGTAAATGTAGATGGATCGTTTCACATTGATTCACATGCAGGATCAGCAAGCTCTATTCTAAGAGACCATGATGGTAAATTAATTGTGACATCATCCATCATCTTACCAAACACAACATTTGCACCAAAGGCTGATGCTATAGCTATGAGAGAGGGACTAGATCTTGCAAATTGGTTGGGTTGAACAATATTTAGGTAGAATAGGACTCAATGGAAACTATAGAAGCTTGTACTAGTGATTGGTGAAGCTAATTGATGGGGCCAATCATCAGCTATTTTTGCTGATTATGTTGATATAGCAACATTTATTGGAAGGGTCCATTTCTGAAGGAAGCAAATGAGGTTGCTTGTGAACCAGCTAAAACTTGCTTTTTTAGTAGACATGGTGTTTCCGCACCTGGATGCATATGCACCCTTTATTTAAAATGCATTTTGAACATATTTAAAAATGGCAAAGAAATACAAAAAAGCCTCGTGTATATCTTAACATGTTACATGCTCACAAAGTTGTTTCAGCAAAAACTAACATGTTTTTGCCCTATGTAAGAAGACAAATTCTAAAATTTGTCTTTGTCTTTTTACACAGGGCACAATAAATGTCGATTTTGTGTGAAACTTTTCATGCACACATAGAACATGCCCCTCTACATGCTATTGTTTCCTCATTATTTTTTTAAATTTTTGAAATATGTACAAGACTAACACTACTTCTAGAATGCGTCGGAGAGGCAATTGCTAAAAAAGCTTGATTCGATTTGAGTGTCCAGTGACAATAGGTGAATAAGATAGGGATAGGGATGTGATTTTCTCAATTCTCTTATGAAACTTTCCTACGAGATATATTTTAGCATTGCTATAACTAGTTATCAATATAGTCTTTCGCAAACCAACTGAGCTATAAATGCAGTTAGTTTTGCAAAAACAAGAGCTTGAACATCGCTTGTAAATAATCCAATAAACATGATAAGTATAGGAACTACTAACGGGACTACAGAAGCAAGAACAACAACAACTAATTCATCACTAGTCACACATGGGAGGCTTCACTCGTGAACTACAAGTAGTATGATTGGTTGCTCAATTGCATCTTAAATTTAAAGGAAGAGAAGGGCGAAGCATGTACTCTATTTTACTATTAGTTGAACATACTTTCAATTCCCTTAGATTGACATATCATGATCAATGAAGATTTTATGCTTCAGCTATTACTTTTTGAAATATGTTCTATACATGCCGAGTATATATGCACCCACTCAAGATTAATTTTGAGTTTTCGAACCTCTTGTTTTATTTTTGGCAAACTCACAACCTGCAATTAATAAAAGCACGCACCCAGTTTTCGGTTGATAAATCTTTAGTTTGCTTTTCAGTCTCTTTTTTGGGATGATGAGGCGGTGGCTACATCCTGAAGTCACCGCTCCGGTGGTGCATCTAGCGCTGACGGAGGGCGCGTGGAGTTGTGTGCCCGTCAGATCTCCTGGGACCGGGTTGATTTTTGTGTTTGTTGGTGTGGTTTCATGTCAGTCTGTTTCGATCCGCAGTTGTCATCATTGGCGATGGTTGCTGCTCTGTTACGCTAGTCCTTTGGGACCTTAGCACGACGACTTTCCATCTGTCTAATACAACAAACTCTACTATGACAAGCTTTGTCTGACTCCGGCGATGGAGGAGCGCGGACAGCGGCGCGCCTTCGGCTCGTGCTGTGTCTGTAGTCGTCGCTAGGTGGTCCGAGTACCAATTTTTTTTTACTTTATAGACTATTTGTACCACTGTTGATGATTATTAATAGATTGGTGGATTCCTCGCAAAAAATAAATAAAAGCACGCACTTTCCGTCGAAAAAGAATCCTTTTTTTTTTGAGATAACCCTGTTTCCTTTAAGTAATCCCTTGATTGTACTATCAAAGCCCATCAACTCGAAACGGCATCGGCCCATCCTTGGGAGCCCGAGGCCCACCACGCGGCAGCGAGAGGAGGGGGTGCCCTAACGGAAAGATAAATAAAGCGTCAGACTCCGCCGCCGCCGCCATCTCACTCGCTCGCTACCTCCTCCTCTCATCTTCCTCCCAGCTAGCGGCCGCCGTCCGCCACCGACTCCGGTAAGCTTCTTGGTCTAGCCGTTTCAATTCGCGAAACCATGATATCCCTCCACGTGGTAGATTTGTTGTTTCGGTTGTTGATTTCGTTGTGAGTATATTTGTCGCGAGATCCATCTCTCGGTAGCGATTTTTGTTTGCGTCGGTCTGAGAGCTGGATGCGATATGTTGCTTTGCCCCGCTTGCAAGCTGCAATTGATATGCCCAGCAGATTTGGTCACGCGGTAGTTTGTTAATCGGTTGGATTCGTTGCTCGATCTCGAGCTTTTTTAAGATACAAATATTACCTCCATTGAATTCTTCATGTAATCTATCATGTTGTAGAACTTACAAGAAGACCGCCGGCTAGGCTTATAATCTTGTACCCTCCTGGCCGGCTCGTTGGTTACTTAGTGATAGTTACTAGCGTACTTCGTGCAGATCTCTATTGATAACCTAATTACCTAACTGCTTTGCTTAGTTATTTTTTTTTTGTTATTCTTAAGTACTGTTTTATTCTAATTATTTTCTATTCATGTCTATAGACCACCTGGTACATTTTATTGAGGTGAGATGGCGGTTGTTCTGTCCAATGTCAACACTGAGGCAGGCCTGAAGAAGCTCGATGAGTACCTGCTCACTCGCAGTTACATCAGTGGGTACGCCAAGCATCATATATGCGAGCTTCTTTACTAAAGACCTGTCTGTGCTTGTCTCGTTGTGCTTATGCTCTTTTAAACCGTTCCCCCTTAGGTACCTTGCATCAAAAGATGACATGGCTGTGTACACTGCACTTTCATGTGCTCCCAAGTCAAGCTATGTCAATGCCACAAGGTGGTACGATCATATCAGTGCTCTCCTAAGGTCCAGGTGTGTGTTTTAGCTAACATTGATGCATATTCTTCTGTTGGATTTTTTCGTTTTTATCATGTAAGAACTAACAGTATGCTTACTCAATTTTCAGTGGAGTGACTGCAGAGGGTGAAGGTGTCAAGGTTGAGTCATCTGCTTCTTTTGTGGCATCAACTCCTGAAGTTGCTGACAAAAAGGTTACAACCAGCTATTTATCTTATATGTTCGGGTGGTGAAGTTAATTTAAGTGTTAAGGCTCAAGGTTAAACATAAATATACTCTTGATCAATCGATGCTTTCATTGGTGGAGTAGCATTCATAATCAACTTGTCATGTAACCGTTGTGTGATCAGAATTCCTGTATAGCAAGACAGCCCATTCAAGAAGACTCATTTATATCGTAGATGTAGATGTCCTAATGTAGAAGCTACAATTTCAGGCAGAAGCGGTTGAAGAAGATGATGACTCTGACGTTGATCTATTTGGCGAGGAGACTGAAGAGGACAAGAAAGCAGCAGAAGAACGTGCGGCAGCTGCCAAGACTTCTACCAAGAAGAAAGAATGTATGCCTTTCACTCAACATGATATCTTGCCAAGTGTAAAATTGCTAGATACTTAAAGAGAACTAAAACAAGGAATATCATGTGGTGCGTATACTCTCCAGTTCTGAAAGTTCACCAAGTGGAACCAAAAAAATCAACATAGGTTTAACTCAATTTTGCACACTGAAGTTATGTGAATGTTAATATCATTCAAGCTGCTAATTTACTCGTTTAGCCTTGTAGTAAAAGGCTTAAGTACTGTTGTCTTGCCTGAACATTTTATTCTTAACTAGGACTTATTTTTTGTAATGACTTTCAGTTTTCTTCAGCTGCATAGTTTGTTATGTGAATTGTAAATATTAAAATTATACCGTACGATATTAAAAGTTTGCTGACTTGCCTCTTGTTTTAGCTGGGAAGTCATCAGTTCTGCTAGATGTGAAGCCATGGGATGATGAAACCGACATGAAAAAGCTTGAGGAAACCGTTAGGAGTGTGAAGATGGACGGCCTCTTATGGGGTGCTTGTATGTTACTTTGCTCTTATGGATACTTTACTTGTAAAAGAAGTGTTTGCTTGTCTTGGTATGGTTAGTTTTGTTCATCTTGTAACATGAACCACCCTACTTTTCCAGCCAAACTTGTTTCAGTTGGCTATGGCATCAAGAAGCTGCAAATTATGATGACCATTGTGGATGACCTTGTTTCTGTTGACAATCTCATTGAGGACCATTTTGACGTTGAGCCAGCCAATGAGTACATTCAGAGCTGCGATATTGTGGCTTTCAACAAAATTTGTAAGTTGCCTACAGCATGCTTGGTTCTCTTCTTTGTATTTCTAGTTATTTTCTATGTCTCATTGATTGTTTGCCCGGGGCTTGATGTGGGCAAAATTCTGAATACTGACGATGGACACTTAAAATCTGTTCTGGATTAATTTTCGTCTATGTATAACATTGTGGTTCTGCAGACTTATAAGCTCTAGAAGCCATTTCTCACTGAATTGAAGCTTATTTGGCGCTAAAAATCTTGCATATTTTAGCTATAGCTAAACAGATCTTAAACAACTAGTTTTCTTTTGGGACATATTTTAGCTATAGCTGAAATTATGCATAAGCTGGTCTGTATGAGGGCTCTAGTTAGCCCAAAGATGTTGTAGAAACCCTTTTAATATGTATGAATAAGAGGAAAGCTCAAGCAAACCATTATATGAGTAATCATGCATTGGAGAATTAGTAGTTCAGTTGAATCAGCACCCTTGTGAACCTGTACTGGTGCTGTTCTAAGCTGTTACTGGTGATAGGTTTGTGGTTTCATGGTTACTGACCATATCAGGTTACTTGGATCGGGATTAGTTTTTCATTTAGAGAAAAGCCTCAGTCCAGCTTTTGTAAAGCAGGTGACAAAACATAGTCTTTACATGATTTACGACTTCACAATTAAGCAGTAGTTAACCAGCTAGATAGCTTCTATGATATTGACTATAGCCTAAGTTTATTAAGCTGATTTTTTAAAAAATTCACCTTATATTTATTTCCAAAAGCCTTAATATTTATGTTTATTTTGCATAATCTCTTAACTCTGATTTTTTAAATTCTTGGCAGAAAATTGAGTTGCGCATGGAACGAAGTTGAAGGGAAGACATTACTATAATAACTATCTGCAAGTTTTCTCTACCGATTTTCCAATGTTCATCATATGATGGTAGCTTTACCGATATTTCCAATGTTCATCAGATTTATTGTCACATATATTGTCTTCAGATGTGGAACTTGACTGCATTTGCTATTTGGAAGACAATTTTTTCCATTGCATAGTTATGATTTTGTTGTTTTTATCTTGATATCTGGTACCTTTTGAAAACCAAGTTGTCCAACCCACCTTTAGTTGTACCAGCGTACTGACCGCAAAAAAAGTACATCTAAAAGTCATTAATGATGTAAAAGGCAATACATTTCTACTATGCCATGGAAACATTAAATGTCATACACGGCTTGAATAAAGGGAAGGACTAAAAAAATAGGTCATGAATGAATAGTACCTGATTCAAACAAATAATTACATTACCTTTTATTTTTCAGAGTTGTCTATAGCAAATCTGGATCCATAACTTTGTAACGTAGAATATATGTGATTATTTAAATCTGAAGGTGCTAGTTTATATTATGTGCAACCTGCAATCCATTGCACAGCCATGGATTGGGGCCTTGTTTTGGTTTGGTGTTCACGTGAACAGCATTTTTGGCAGTGATCCTCGTTTTCTCCTTTGACTGGTGCCATTGTCGCTTGTCTGGCTCCTCCAAGTCTTGATTGCGCTTGTTGGCACAAGGTGGATGGTTCCACCTGCAGCACCACATCCCCTGTTAAGCCTGCTCTTGCAGTTCATAGAGTTGTAGAAAACTTAGTCTCATAGGAAAAAAGAAGTGCTAATGACGCGTAAGCAAAATCCGTTGACTCTTTGTTTTTGAAGTGTAAAGTAAAAATTGCATCAACTGATTAAACCATTCACCATTGATCTTGTTGCGCAATTTAAATTTGACAATCTGCATTGTCGAAAAAGCTCTGACCAGGTGACGTTGGTACCGACTAACAAAGCCAATTACGTGTGCTAGTAAACCAATGAAAATATCAAATGCTTTTTCGCTTGAACAGTTTCTTTAGCCAAACTTTCAACATCTTTGCAGAAAAAAGGTAACTGGTTTCTAGAATGAAAAACTTAGTCTCAAGTGGTGTCTCAATATTGCATGATCACCATGAGAGAAACATCGATATAAATGTCAGCAAGACGGCAAAACCTCTCGTTGAACTTGGAGAAAGAACTTTCAGGACCAAGACACGAAATACATGCAAGTACCACTTGATTTGGGTTGCCAAAGTAATGATTCATATTGAAACATTTATGGATAACACATAGAAAGTCTCTGCTTCACAAATGAAGATATAGTCCTTAGCCTTGAGCGACCCCAAATCGACATTTCTGTCATTCATATTTGACATCCGAATACCTTTGGAACTCCATTGTTGGACCTCGTGAAAAAGACTCCCTACCACTAGCTATCATGATGGCCAACTGAACCATTATCTGTCATGGTGGCGAACTGACATCATCAACTAATTTCATGGCATGCATAATATTTGTCTTTTATTTGCAAATGCCATGAAAGCGAATTCGTCATACAAAACACCGTTAGCAGAAGTTTCAAAATAAGAGAAAACTTAAAGCGCCACATCATTTCTATGAAACCTGCGGCATGGTTCGAATTACACCCATTTGCGTCCATTGGGCTTAGAACTTCTATCACATCGGACCACATTTGATCCAAAAGAAACAAAGTTCTATAAGGAGGAACATCACCCCGTGTACTATCTCTTGGTCTAGCAAGACTAGTTTGTTAACGCAGGCCTCTTGTAAAAACTTTCATCTCTCTCTAGCCTTTCCAAAAATATCTTTTAGTTCCTTCCACCAATATTTCAGTCTTCTTGCAAGATGCAAACATTTGGTCACACTCAAGGATGCATACCCAAAAATCATGAATACATGAGCAAGAAGATCTAGCAACAATTTCAAACAAACTGTAAATGAAGGGCAAACATTTGACGCAGAAGGCATAAGGTCTTTCATCTAGAATATTTTTTCCAAGCCATTAAATTCACCTCTCATATTTGAACCTTATCATATCATTTGCCCTCATAGCCTTGAAATTGGTATGTGTAATTATCAAGGAGCATAACAAGAGGTAAATTTAGTGTCTCCGATGAAGTATGTGGTATAGGAAGGGAAATTGTTCCACCACATTCTCCCCTTCATTGCTCATGTACCTACAAGAAAAAGATAATGATTTAAATAAGGGTGGTTGCATGAAGAATAGATAAATAAATGAAACAAAAAGACAATTGCTAACCTCAACGTTACCATCATTTTCTCTTTCTTGGATATATCACATGCCTCATAAATAAGCACAAAGTATTATCTATCACCAAACTCCCCATAGTTATCTGGGTGGCTTCTTCTTCACAACACCTTGAAAGATTGTTTTGAATCTCACTCGAAGTCATCATGCAATTTCTTCAACCACGAGTGAAATCATCTATTGTTCATTAATATCTTTCAACCAATTGATTGTTACAAAGCTGTGTTTGGTCAAAGGAATAGACTGTTAGAAATAGGATAGCTTTAATACTAAGCTAACTAGGAAGTTATTAAGATTAGCTTAGATCATAAGCTAAGTAGGTAGTTATTTTTGTCCAAACGCCATAATCCCGAAGAGATGTCTTTGTAACCGCCTTATAGGCGTCTGTTCGGTGGGTATATATACCCCCAACAATCATCAATGCAAGATCACTTGATTCTTTCAATCATTAGTTCTCAAACACGTTATCAACACTTTTCTCTGCCAAGAGCATGATAAAAAAAAGGACGTACCCAGTGCTGAGAGCTCCCGCACTGTGCGGGGTCTGGGGAAGGTGTTAGTGGCAAGCCTTACCCTCACACGTAGTGCAATGTGAGGAGACCGCGACTCGAACCTGGGACCTCTCGGTCACAGGCGGTGAGGCTCTACCGCTGCACCAGGCCCACCAAGAGCATGATAGCCACAAAAATTCTACTCTGGAGAACAAGAATCAGAATACACAAAAATTCTACTCTGGAGAACAAGAATCAGAATAGAAGAACTCAGAGACGGGGCGTCGGACCTGCGATTTTTCGCTCACCGTCGAAGAAAGATAAAGAAACGATGCTTTACCGCATCAAATTCCGTTTGCAATCGGCAACATCGCTGGTGGCCTCGTCGTCCCACCGCGACGTGCTCATCAGCCCGTCCTTGGCACTCGGCAAGGCACCAGGACGAGCGATGGTGGCCGATGCGGACCACATCCTCGTGGTGCGGCAGCGCACGACCGGCCTCTGCTTCCGTTCCCGGCACTGCTCCTCTCGAGCCCATCACGGAGACCAGTGCTCATCCGCCGTAAAGTGAAGACGGCGGGCGCTTCTCTCCCGCGGCAAGACCGCCTAAGGCGGACACGGCGCAGGGGCAGCAGCACGCCCGGCGGCGCTCCTCCGAGCGTGGCTGCCAAGCTACGCTGGCACTCGAGCCCACGGCTCCCGGCGAAACGGCCACGCGGAGCACGGCTGGCGCACGATGCGGCCTGCTCCTCGCGAAGGTGGTGGCTGCAGAGGCCCGCGGCGGCGGTGTCACCTCCGTCCTTAGAATGGATTTGGCGATATAAAATTCACCTTCGGGTAGTAACCGCACTAACAAGAGATAGAGGAGAACCTTATCCGGTCATCCTTCAACATTTTTGCAATTTAATACAGATAGTTGATTTCATATAAGCTTCACCCCTTGAATTTTCTGTTTTACAGTAGCCCTCGGCTAGTGGGCTTGTCTATATTTCGAATGGAAATCTGTACACAGATTTCATTACAGATTTTTTTTTTTGTTTAGGTCATCAGATCTAGTTTGTATATAGCAACCATGGGCCTTTACAATAAGTTGCCGTACACGATTTGGGACAGCGGAACTTTTGCAATGGGATCACATTTAAATTCTAGACCCTATTTTCCTAGGATTTGATTCTTGTTGTTCAATAGTTTGCCTCTAGCATCCTCTACAACATACCATTTCGGAATATTTTTTTATTTGCAATCAAAATCAATTTTCTTGCAAAATTCTCTTTAGAAACGAGATAGATCTTCCAACAAAGAAAATTACTATCTCAAATTTTATTTGTAAATAACAAGGTAATGGCATCTACTGCGTACTGTGCAGTTTTTTTCCCCATTATTGCGAGATGTACTTATTTGTCATTTTTGGCAGAATATATCTCCAAAATGTTATTTCTAATATATTAATGTTAAAGTATAACACAAGGTAATATGATGAGGAGTATAATGACATATATCAGACTATCCTTCTTACTATGACAGATGTAATTCATAAATATGGAGATTATCTGCAATGTGTTAACTTACAATTTGAGATCATACACATATATGGTATAGAAGCATCAGCTTAATATCCGAATTGTTTCTCTACATCATTTTTTGTTTACCAAATATATTTTACTATCATAGTAAAACGAATTCATGCATGATCTTTCATGTTTCTATTTCATGGTGCTACATAAAATTAAGGAGCCTACATCGTGAAATACTATTGGACTGTATTATGTCTATCAAGACAAGATCCATCATACATGACACTAGTTGAGTTTTCTCACAAAACTACTATAGGTTCTCCATTATATGGTGCTAAAATGTAACATCACCCATCACTTTCGGAATGAAGTCCAAATCATTGACAGAAGTATCAATTGATGTATCAACACTAAATGTCTACCTATGGTCATTAAGAAATCACCTTGACCATTAATATATGCTCATTCAGAGCACATTTTGTCAATTTCAATTGACTATCGCAGTAAATGAGTTGCATGATCATCTTGGAGATGGCTAGCATTTCCATTGTTTAGTGGAAATCACTAAACTCACATTAAATGAGCGAAATTTGGTAAATATCAATTTCTCCGTAGATTCCATCAAGGAGACATATGATGCATAAACACAATGTTAATAGTTTCTCAAACACTTTTGAGTACTTATAGTACATTGTAGTTTTTTTTTCTGGTGTCCATTGAAATCAACTCCAAGTTGATAGTTTGTGATAAAGATTTGATTCAAAACCTCAAAATCACTTTACATTTTCTTTTGATGATAATGCAATAAATTATCATATTTATTTCAGTATAATTATATCATATCTTCATATGAAGACTCATGTGATACACCCTACGGGTGATATGCGAATACCTAAAATTCATATTAGTACTCAAAATACTAAGAATCTCAATGGTCACAAAAAAAAAGAACCACGAGAATCAATGTAAAGTGGAGGTAAAATGACAAACAGAAACATAATGAACCTGTTAAAAGGGGATAACATAACTCTCTAGTTTATCAAAGATATTATTGTATGAACCATTATACATATGAAATCCCAATTCCCAAGACTTTTGGTTGGGATATTCCACAAGTTGATCATATACGAGTTAAACGAGATAATTTTGAAGCTCACTTCAAGAAACACCAGAATATAATCTGGTTAAGGATTGTACTTATAATCTTAATCATTAAGATAATATAAGTCTATTCCGGTTGGAGCTACACTCCTTTGCAATAATAGTTTTATTGCGGAATGAAATTCCCAAGACATTTTGGAAAACCTCGTTTAGTCTCATAACTATTCCAATATGTCATTTAGCCAATAATCATACTACTAAATGTGGTATGTTTTCCATTAATATCATGTTTCTCATACATGAAATTTCAATGTATGAACTAAATCATACTAAACTTTGTTGCGTACAAACTAGTTTTTCAGATTTTGATGAATCTAAGATTTTTCATAATCGCCTTGATCACCCATTATAGGCATAATGCAAAAAATTAGTGAAATTTTGTTGGTCACAATTTACAAGTTGCAAAATTATCAAATCATTAGATTTTATGAGCACCTAATGTGCCATGAGAAAAAATTCTAAGTCTCTCACACTCCACTCAAATTACTTGAATTTATTCAAGAAGATACTTGTTGACTATTCAACAACTATCTGGGTCATATAAGTATTTTATGGTATTGATAGACACATCTAGTGGATGATCTTACATGGGTCTTTAATCTCCACAGATCCATGATTTTACTAAATTAATTGCTCAAATTATCAAATTAAGAGCAAAATATTATATATATTGGTTAAACCAATACTAATATTGTTTTCATGAGAATTCATGATTTTACTAAGTACCTGCGTGTACATACCCAGAATAGTGCAACTAAATTCTTTATCAAAAGAATCAAACTAATTAAATGACCACCGCAACAAAATTTTGATATACCAACATATTGTTGGAGACATGCGGTTTTACACACCGTAGATCTAATCCAGATCACAACAGTTGCTTATCATACTGCTTCCCCTTGCAGTAAGTACGTGGAAATCAAACAAGTATTTCCATCTGCGATAATTCGGTTATATACCGATATCACCACCCCAACGTACATCATGGGCCCTCACATCAATTTGGGATCTATGTGATAAATAACTAAGGTATAATTTTATAATATCCGTCAAATACCTTAAACCCTAACAAGGGAGTTATTGATAGTCCGTACGCCGATTGCATTTGCAATAAGAATATTTTTCGGCATTAGGGGGAGATTAGTACCACAAAGAATGTTGATAAATAAATAATAAATGTCATAGACTTTCAGTCCTTATATTCACGTACTTGAAAATATGAACGATAAGTTCAGTCATAAATTTGCAACACATTGCAAATCTGCCACATACATTTACTCGTGACAAAAATGTCACAAAATCATACTATGCATGCAACCAATGTGCCAAAAGAGTGAAGGTACCTAATGTAACCACTTTCCTCCAAAATGAGAGCAAAATGGGGAGACAATTGGCCACATGATATATAAATTCTCACATGCTTCCGCGGAATAGAGGAAATTATATCATCAACAAGTAAATGTAGTTCAACCTCAAATTGAATAACACATAGTGGATGCTCATCATCCAAACCCAGCACAAATGTGCACATAATTTTAAGTGTTGGGACATCGAAACACCTTGTCTCCATTGTTATGGGAAATCATGAGGAGTTCAAATATTTAACCATATTTCCACAAATATTATTGACTCAATAGAATCATACAACAAAGACTACATTTTGTCGACAACTATATTTATTCTTAAAATTGCTAAAACCTTTAGGGCCCTGAACCAAAGTCCATGGCAGAGTGCCTAATGCACTCATATATTGGTTCAACTAGAAGGATGCAATTGAATAAGAATAGCACTCACTCAATAAGGGAGGTATTTACCATTGTAATACCTAATCCTCATAAGCACCTTCCCTCTGGAAGGAAAATGACTTTTTGTTAACAACAAAAAAAACAATGAGGTGGTGATAAAGTGAGCCTTGTAGCGCAAGGGTTCACGCAGAGACCCGACATCAATTATATATGATGTAACATACCCTATTGGTATAAGTGGAATTATGTTTCGATACTAATATTATTGGCAATTATAAATAAACTATCCATGTAGCTGATGGATGTAGTGATTACATAATCATATGGGTCACTCAATTTGGATATATATATTAAAGTCTTTAAGACTTATAAATCCAAATCCAAAATTAAATCGCGACATATGTGTAATAATACAAAAGTCACTCTATGACTTAAAATAGTCAAACACAAATTGTGTGGTACAATTGACTATAAGAGCTCCTTCTTATAAGGGATTACTCGTACAATGATGATTTCTTATATGTAGTCATAAAAAAATCCCTAATTGGATTCTACATGACCTTTATATATATATATCAATGCTTTTATCATCAAAGTTTATAATATACATGAAAGGTCCTTGCAATCACATCAATACGGAGATTTGGATTGAACCAAGTATTAACCAAGTTTATAACTTGAGTATATTCCTTCGGAATACATATCTACCAGTCTTTACATGTCCATAAAGTTTTGGAGAAATTAAATATGGATAAATCAAATCAAAGATACATATGGTCACACTATCCCTAAGAGGGATACAAATTCATTCATACATTTCAGTAGTGATGAAGTGATATTGGACCTCTTGTTCCATATCTCAATACAAACTACATCATGAATGTGAATATTTTGTTGTCAACTTCTTTAAAGTGCAAGCCCCAACTAAAATATTGGTGTAAGTAATATCCTCCGATATATTTAAGGCTCAAACGATCTTGATTAATTCCCTTAGGAATATCAAGATTTGACCATCGTGTAATCTACATTGGCTATTATTACTGATCCCGAAAATGCCATATCATAGACTGAATTCAATGAAAGAGCCTTCTAAGTAAGAGAACAAAATAGGCTCGACTAACCACATTCAAGATCATGTGGTTGAGATTCAACAAAATCACCCACCATTATTTATCAGATAATACCACTTGTATTGCTCAAATGCATAATGGTTAAATTAATATTTTCCAAACTAGGGAGATAAACACTTTGCAAACATATCATGTGAAATCTAACAGATTTATTCACAGTGCTTTACATATTCTCATATTCCTAAATTTAAGTTCATGGATTGGCGTGAGACAACTCTTAGTCTTGCAAAGTCTAGGGGGGAGTAAAACTCCTAAATTATAACCCGTTGATGATCATTAGATCATATATTGTACTCTTTTTCCCTCAATGAGTTTTTCTAATGGTTTCTCATAAAAGGTTTTTAATGAGACAATATAAATACAAGTGTTAAGATATGCCACATTGTTTTCTCCTTATATTTTCCCATTGGGTTTTAAACGAGTTTTCCGTGGCACATCATATTGCACTCTTTGCAATATTTACACAAGATATATGTCGTACCTCCTATTTTCCCCGCTGGGTTTTTTAAAGGAAGTACAAAAGGCATATTTATTTTTCTCCAAACTCATTCGTGAGGTTTTTCCCTTCTCTAAGGTTTTCTCATATGAGTTCTCATGGAGACAAAAATCTTTACATGTTGTACTATTTTCTCCTTATTTTTCCCAAAGGGTTTAAAGGAGTTTTAACAACATATCAACTACAACTCTCCTCATATTTTTCCCACGGGGATTTTGGGGGAGAGATTTTAAAGATGATGACTTTCAAGATGATACAAAGAGCACAATTGTTTACAAGGACATCCTCACATAAAAGCAAGAAGACTTTCAAGACTATGCGAGAAGGTCTTGAAGATTATACAAGAGATTTTCAAGAGAGAGCATTGTCCAAGGGGGATTGTTAGAAATAGGATAGCTTTAATACTAAGCTCACTAGGAAGTTATTAAGATTAGCTTAGATAATAAGCTAAGTACTAATATTGAAGAAGACGAACATATTTATATTATTTTGATTCATTCGCTGCTGGTTGCCACTCTTTTGTTTGATTTCTAAAATTCATAATGGTTAACCTACTTGTTGTTATTATTACCCAAAGTACCAATATGGCCGATGATATATATGTATATATATGTGATCATTAAATCCGATTTTGGTAAATATTTCTTAATTGAAGTGTTCTGACTCCTCCTGGATGCTTAAAGAGGAAGCAATAGAAACAAAATGCCACATCTTAGGACCAATTGTACTTTTGGTACCATTGAAAAAAATGCTTTTCCATCTGCATGAGGGAAATTTACCATAGGCTGGGTAGGTCCCTTCAATATGTAACCTACTCGTAGTACAATTGGATAGAACATTGTGTGTCGGATGATGTGCCCTTTTGTTTCCGTTGCTTGGAAGCATCCGAAAAGAGTATGGCATTTTGGTTACGAAGTATTTAACAAAACCGGTTTTAATGATTGGAAGCATGCATATAAATCTTACATCGGCAATATTGGTGGTTTATGTAATGGTAATAAAAACTATTTTCTAGTCTAAATTTTTAAAATTAGAACGAAAGTGTGGCAACGAACTTAATTATTTGGAGCGATTGATGAATCAAAATAATTATATAAAATATGTTTGACTTCATCTCTAGAATGTTGTTGATATCTCATAGCACAAAGCATTTTCGTTTCGTGGCTACAAGCCTACAATGGACCGTCTACTTCCTGGAACAAAGCAATGGATGATCGATTAGTTGAAAGATGGTAATGAAGATGTTCTGATAGTGGTGGAAGAAACATCAAGATGATTTCCCGCGAGCTTCAGAAGGATCTTGCTAGCTGCGAAGAAGCTACCAAAATGATTATTGAGAGCTTGGTGATAGACAATTTTATGTTCTTACTGGTGAGTCACTGGTATATCTGCGAGAGAGAAAATGATGGTAACGTTGATGTTAGTAGTTTTTTTTTGGTTTAGTTTATTTATCCACTCTCTATGCAAGTTCCCTTAATTTAATGGCTGTCATATTTCTTTTAATTACGAAATAAAGGGAATGTCGTGGGATTATTTTTTGGTGTACATCACATCGAAACCACTAAATTTAACTTTTGTTATGCCTCTGATAACAGTCCTTAGCTCACTTGATGCATCTATTTTTTACCAGCTATCATGTGCCTCTATGATAACACTAAATTTAATGTTTTTGATGTGATGTATACCGAAAAAGGGTGCCACCTATCTTCATTTTATTGCCAGTTAGAGATACTTCTATTTGAAAAATGTGAGTTGAGATGAATCATCACTTTGATGACTCAAGTCAAGAGGTCTCCAAGTTCGATGTAGAAAAGCTTTCTTGTCTTGCTGAAATTTAAAGTGCAGTTTTCTCCTATGGTGATTGTGCAATGGGTCTTTTGGAGTGTTTTGACTACACATTTGACTATTATCAAGCGAGTTACTAGTTGTCATACTTGGTTTTAGTTAATGCTATCAAACGTATATGTATAGACAATATGGTACATTGGTATCTAAACTATCCGACTGCGGTTTTCGGTCTCAGCTTGCAGCAGCCTGCCTTGGATCCTAATTATTTCTGGATTTTCCGCTGATGTAGGTCAAACAGAGTTTATAAAAATTTAGGGCGAGTCTGAGCTAGTGATTCGTGTTGAACTTTTTCATCAACTTTACGAACTTACTTTACACACTGTAAATACAGTGATCAAATCAAGTCAGCCAGACAAATTCCATCCATGGAGGCGTAGACACGGTTTACTCTTTTTGACCGGACCACCACTATGTGGTCTGTTGGTGACCTCTGAGTAAGGATAGCTATGATGGAACGTATTATAACTTATAAGCATCGGTAGTTCTTGTGGAGCCTGTGCACTGAACTTAAAAAACTTGTGTTAGAACTTCGAAGACATTTCTAAAATAATGAAGTACTCCCTCTGTTCACCGATAGCTTGCCAAAACGTCTTATATTATGCTTGGCGTATTCTAGAGGTTTCTCGTGCGACCTTTGCTTCTGTTGCAATTCACTCCGAGGATGGCACGAGCTCTCACAAATGTGCCGGGGACATGAGTGCCAAAGAAGAAGGCTTGGATGCACACTGCTGCACATGCGACACCCAAAGCTTTCCTGTTTCGGCCATGGAATACCACACTACCGAGGCTGCCGTACTACTATTTTCTTAACATATACTCCTAGCTAGGTTGTTTAGTCAGGGATGCGGCATAAGCACGGCCACAAAGAATTTGCAATGAACCATTCTATATACATATAGGCAATCCCTTGTACAGAATGCTAATTGAAAGTGTTTTCACCTCTTATATGACAAAAAATGGATATACATATTGTCATATGCAAGATGGAATATTTTTCATGTGCGCATACAGCTCGAAGCTTGAGTCTATCATGTACAGTTTCGAATGCTGTTAGCTCAAAAAATTCTAGAGAAGCAGTTCAGTGTTTGTTGGAACAGCAGAGAGTGCTCCTTCTCCCCCAACGGTGCCCTTGCTTCTCGTCATTCGTTCGTCCAACATTCTCTCCGTGTTCCTTTCGGGAAACTCATTGTGATGCGAGTGGCTTTTCCCTTTATATCTCCAGAACAATGACTGCAAAAGAGTGAAAAATGTCAAGATTATTTCTACTAGTATAGAACAGTGACATTTTCGTTGCTAACGGTGAAAATGACTAAAATTTACCCTGCTAACTTACATTCAGAATCTGTCCTGTCCCATCTGCAGCAATCTTCTTCCTCGCTATCCACTTCACGGCAAGAGCTACCGCGTGGCTGTGACCTCTTATTGTGCTTATCCTCCAAGTAATAGCTTTTCGCCATGGCGGTGCTGCTTGGCCGGCCATTGATCTTCTTGCTGAGCACTGTCCGGAAAAACTGCCAACAGAGAAGAACACATTTAGAGACATGACAGAGTGAAACTTCATCAATTACTTCTGAGCTGGACATACACATTACCTTGTCCATTCTCGATTCCACCGGATCCTTCAAGCTCGGGGATGGCGCGAAACCGCCGTCGCAGACGAACATCTTCCTGAGCAGGAACTTGAAGGACTTGTTCTTGACGCTGGAGCCTCTGCTGTTACCGGTGTTGACTAGCAGGTCCTTGGCCATGCTCAGGATGATCTTGGTGTTGGGCGAGAGGTGGTTGTCGCCTTCAACGTCGTCGCCTTCATCGTGGGTCCTCCTGACTCTCCTGTCCACCTCTAGGCTGGACGGGCAGTTGAGGAATCGGTCTAGCGGCAGGCTGAGGCCGTCCTCGGCATTGCGGGAGCCGGACTTGGATTTTGCGCGCCAGAGGAGCTTTGTGAGGGCCTCCTGGAGCTTCTCTGCCTCCTCGATGGTGAACTCCGGCAGGTCATCGTGCGTCGACGCGGGGTGGTCTTCTTTCGACGGCTCGTCAATAACGTTTCCGAGCGTGCCGATGGAGAGGAAACCGGCTGCCTGGTCTTGCTGAGAGTGCCATTGTTGCTGCTCGTCCGTGAGATGGTACTCCTCCGGAACAACTTGGCTTCTCTCTGGCTGGCTTGCAGCTCCAAGATCAAGTCTTTTGCTCTCCGTTCTGCCGTTGAATCTGCTCCGCGCCCAGTTGATGATCTGCACAAACAAGGGGAAAACAAATAAGCTACATTGCACTGTAATGCCAGTCTTGAAATGTTCGGAGCAGGAAACAGCTGGGATGGCATAATCGAGCTGACTTACCCCCATGAGTAAATGTCTTGTTCCAACAGACGGCAAGCTTAGGTTGGTGGTTTGAGCAATACAAATGTAGAAAGCACGCCGTGGGGAGCCAATGGGTGATAGCGATGGCAGGATGTTAGATTCAGGGGCCAATATTTTGCAGGTCCCCCCGAGCAGTTCTCCAGTTGGTTTGGTGTGATGAATAGATATTGACAGTTCCAAGTCAGTGGCTGCTATATATAGACTTGGGTCGCCTCCCAGCCCAGGAGGGATCAATAGTTAAATAGCTCAAGAAAGTACGTATAGTTGAATAGCTCAACACTTGCATGGTTTAAACATTTTTTACAGTTCCCTTTGATATGGATGAAACTTGTCCATGAATTTTCAAGAGGGTATCCCGTTACATGGGGAAATATTTCTTGACATTCTCAACTCCAAGCTTGGGCAGTCCACGTCGCACCTGCACATGAGTTGAGCAAGGTGAATTGTACATGTAGAAATCTTTCTTGATATTATCAATGTACGGCAAGGTTTCTGGCCTTCCACGTCGCAATTGTCGGTGCAACTCCGGTTAATCCACCACTCGCCGCATGCTCGAGTTTCTTGGTTAAATTAAGATACTTTAAGTTGGGTGCTTTTGTTACTCGATATCAGCTGTACTTGATGGTTATTTATGTGAATCATAATGTTACTAGTCGCGATAATCTTTGATAATTGGCTAGACTTAATTTTAACCTACTTGATGATTTTGATAAAAGAAAACCACACACAAACAAAATACTCTATATAGACAAAAATAAACATCTGTAAAATAGCAAAATCAATATCAATAGACCCACCTTAAGCTATATTTTCATAATATATTTGTTCAATATTGTAGTTGTTAATGTTCCTTTCTACATATTTGGTCAAAGTTAGTAAGCTTCCAAGTATCACTAAATTTATACACAGTGTATTTCAGGATGGAGGGAGTACCATCTCATCCAATCAGCATATAAACAGACCTGCAACATTTTTTATAAAGAGAAAATATTAATATCAAGACCATGTCAATTACACCCTGCCTTTGCACCAACACGTCATCAAAAGCTAGTCAAGAACCAAGGATGCACATAACCAAATTATTACAAAAAGAAAAGAAAAAAGTGGGGTCAATAAAATGACTGCAACAAACTTTAGCATCAACCATCAATGATAGGAACTCGAGGGTAACAAGAAAGATGCTCCAACAACAACGCCTTCAAGATGGAACGTCACACGACACCGATGTTGTTGGATCCAACCACGGAGGCCAGATCATGAGTTTTCACCTAAAGAGATGTATGAGCACACTCCAGGCAATCTCGTGTGACCTCTGCCATTGCCAAATTAAAGCAGTAAGGGTCATACATAGAGCTTTCACCCCTAAAACTCGAGACCCAACATACCAAATTTGCGATGTGTTGCCACCAGCTGCTGATCCATCATTGACAACCGCACAGACACACGTGACTAACGGGACGTAGCCATGCAATTGGAACCATGCACACACAACACGACGTTGAGTAGTGCCTGGGGAATAGGGATGACCGAAATCAACACCGACCCCTGACGCTAAGGGTCCACCCACTTAGAGTCGATAGGCCAATCACGTGTGGCACGTTGGACATGGTCCGAACCCTTGCATATGAAGGGGCTTGATGCATGTAAAAATAAAATTTTGTCCTACACAATCCCCATGATCTGTCTATGAAGATGAAACAATAAGATTGGATCTAGATGAACTCACCAAGCTATAGCGGAAGAGGCTCGGTGAAGATTCTGAACACGGCGACTTCCGCAGCTAAGCGTATCCCTCCCGAGGACCTATCTCAGTGCAAATTATTATCCAGGGCACTGATATTCAGATATTCCGTTGGACCGGATAAGTATTGTGCCTCGGCTAGAAAATGGCCTAGTTATTTATTTAAAAAACAACCTAGTGCTAGCTATTTCTAGGGCTCTCAAAGTTAAATATCTGCTATCTCGTATTCTCACTGAGCAGCGTTCTTGCATGGTCTTGGAAAAAAAATCACTTGTGCCGGCTGCCCAAAAAAGCAGCCTCCACTAAAGTTAGTACTGCTGTTTCCCCGCAAAAAATATATTATTGTTGTTGCATCATCATGCTAAATTCCAATTCAGGAACGTTAAAATGATATTTTTTTTGTAGGAAAAAGAACAGACTGAAGTTCTTTACTTCTCTATATCAAACTCTTGATCACTTGATCGGTTTATTTTTTTCTTTTAATAAAATAAAGTACATACATAGACGTTTATAAATATGCATGTACATAAATTATGCTCGATCGGTATACCATGCCTGTATCAAATGAGCAGCACCCAGTGGAAATATTTTCTCTTTTGGTAACTGGCGGTGCATAATCTGATACTGATATACCACGAAATACAAAAGACACGTGTGTCAACGCCGGTCACTCACGAACGACGGTCGACAGAAAAGTGTTAGAGCGGAAAGTGTCTTTGACACATGGGCACCAGTGCTCTCCTCACTTTTGGATTTTTGAAAATTTTAAAATCTCACATTTCTAAGTCTCAAAAAATTATGACGTTAAATATATAGATAGATATATACGGGTGGGGTATATGCAAAAAAGACCCGTTAAAAAATACTTTATATTTTGAACAATATAAAAAAGACAAATTTCTGACAGTTAATGGAAGTAAATTAGTATTACAATAGTGTATCCTTTTGTCAGAATTTTTTTTTGTATTTCCCAAAATTTAAATTATTTTTTACCGGGACTTTTTTGCATACACTTCTCATGAACATATCTATCTACATATTTAATGTCACAATTTTTGAAAACATAAAAGAGTGAGATTTTAAAATTTTCAAAAAACTGAAAGTGGAGGGAGCACTGGCACCCATGTGCACCAAATTCCTGTCCGTGTTAGAGCCCATATAGTACATTGATCGGCGGCGTGATACGTACACCGATTATCCTTGAGATACGGGCAAAAACGACAAGAAGCCGCGCGAAGAATGGGTAGCTGGGGGTTTCCCGGGGATGGTATTGACGCAAGCGCTGATGCATGCATTGCTACAACCCACTCCTGTTGACTTCTTGACTTGCAAACAATCGGAATGCAGGGCATGGGTGCAAGAGCATATGCCAATCCTAGACAATGGTCTAGTGGAGGGCGTGGAGCGCAAACATTCAGGTTTGAGGTACCTCCGGCGCACACCGCACGCGTATGTTCTAGCCTATCAAGAATTAGTGAAACTTCGGAGTAGAAATCACAAGAATTATGGCACACAATTCGAATTAACTTGGTCTATATCATGAAAAAAATCAGTTCTTCGCCAATTCACGAACAATTAATTTCAGTTAGCTACTATTTTATGTATATACTTTTTGATGTGCGATTTAAATTCAGATTCAAAAATTTGCTCGTCATAATTATTATTGCGTGCTATCAATGTTTTTTTTTTCTATGTGAATGTTGGACTTTGGAAGATAGGAAGAGTACTCAAGCTGAGGTTTAACAAATACATTATCTCACTTAATTACCCTATAGCTACTTTAAGCCTGTACGGCCGGAACTACCATGCCGTGGGATAATACCCACCATAAATATAAGATAACTTATTCTACTTCACAAGTGTCTTTGGACTATATAAAGTACATACTACCAACTTTCTCTCTCTCTCTCTCTCTCTCTCTCTCAAAAAAAGTACATATCAACTCACACCCATCTTCAGAGAGCGGTGTTTTGGAACATGGGTCCATACACTCTCTATATTTGGAAATGCATCTTACATATATATATATATATATTTTTTTTTTAAAAAAAATTGAAACTAAAAGTTCACACGTACATCTTCACGTGCTACATGCTCACAAAGTCGTTTCATAAAAAATTGACTTATCATGTGACGTGTGTAAAAAAGACAAAATTCAGTGCTAAAAATAATGCTTTCACAAGACAAACTTTCTCTTTTTTATATAGACCACACAAAATATTGGTTTTTCGTGAAACTTGACGAACACACGTATATTATGAAGATGTACATGTAAAAAATTTGTCCAAATTTTTCGACATTTCGAAATATAATTTTTTTGTACAGGGAGCATACGCACCCGGGAGCCGAATTGAATTTCCGCCCATCTTCACAACTACAATCTTTAAGGCCCCAACGATGAAATGCATCGATTAAACTAATAAGGACTTGGACTTAAATTAATAGCCTAAAACATATACCATTAAAAAATGATGACGGTGTTAGACTGGTCATAGTGCATAGTAATTTAGACTAGTGTCATGCATATGACACTAGCCTATGTTACTACCTTTATAAGACTCATCATAGTGGATAACATAGGGTAATTACATGCACATGTTACTACTCTGTTTCAAGGAAGAACAATAGTACATAATTCATGGGCTCCTTGCAAATTGGAATTTGATTAGAACCATGTCTAATTATGGGCTGTTATCGTACACCTTTCATTCTATTCATTGACCTACACCATGGCCATCCATTTTCATTGGGTCTGTAGTGCGACAACAGAACATTGGTTTTGTAATCAAACAAATCATACTCTATATGTAAACATAGAGTACTCCCTCCGTCCTCCAATAAGTGAACATCTAGCTCTAAACTTTGTCCACAAAAGAGTGTACTCCTATCTTCTCAATGCACTTTAATTGTTTCTCTCTCATCGCACGGAAATCAAACCCGATAATATTGAGCACGTGTTCTCTTTGTTTTTCTACATGCACTTAGCTCATTGGTGGTCAAAGAATTAAAGAGGAGAGATGCATCTTCCCAATGTATTTTTACTTCACTTCATAATTTATCTTGGAATACCCGCATGTACACTTATTTGTGAACGAAGGGAGTAGTGGATAAACTACAAAACGTTCTTTACTCTCGGTCTTCCTATACGTGGCATGAGTACAGTTAGCACACTAATTCATTTCCATGCACTTCATTTTTTGAACCTAACACACACATTGTCCATTCATTAAGAAGAATAAAAGTGACAGGCCAAAATTGCAATGAGTTATATTCTTTTAGAGAATAAAGCAACAGAAACCCTTGCTATGTGGAATCCTCCTTCTCCTTCCAACCACATTGTGAAAAGCGAAGTGTTCAGCGAAATATGCGCGTATTCCAAGGGCATGAGAAATGGAGGCAACAAGGTGTTTTGCTACAAAAAAACAACATGTCAGATGTACCTGATCACTAAGCTTGCGCGGTCAGCTAGGGCAGTTATCCAGGGTGGAGGTTTGGCTATGACTTATATGAAAGAACCGCTCCACACTCGGCGGTGTTAACAACACATAGAGGTGACATCTGTTAAGTTTGGTATATGATTTGTTTTTGTGATCTTTTGTACTTACAGAAGATCCAATAGCCTTTACATAACGATTTTTGCATGAAATCGTCCAAATTGAACTACTTACAACAACGAAAAAGGCTTATCATCAATGGTTATGTTAAGTAAACATTGTGATGCTTAATACTCTATTTGGGGCATAAGCTGGAGCTTAACTTTTCCTTGTTTTTGTTTTGTTTCATCCAACCGCTCTTCGTACGCGTGTTCACCATTCATGGTCTTCCGAGATCAACATGACTGCAACGTCCTCTTTTTCGTATCCTGGATTCCCTATTGGCCTCCTCCTTGCGCCTCTCTCTACCGCCACTCCGGAGAGGGCTTACGCACACAACACACAACGCTTTGTTAAGTCACGGCCAATCTTGCCGCCATCGTGTTCGACCTCGGGCACAACCACAGCGCTTGGTCTCGCCGTATTCCTGTGTCCGTCTCCGAGACTCCAAGCGTCGTTGCTTCTCGTCATTTGTTTTTTACTATTATCTCCCTGTTTTTTCTAGAACCCCTTTGTGTGGCAAGTTGATGTTTCCTTCATATTTCCAGAACTATGACTGCAAAAGAAAGAATACGTCAAAGACAATTTCTATAAGATGTGACATTTTTCCTGCTAACGGTAAAAATGTCTAAAATATTAACCGCGGACTACTATTTACATTCAGAATCTGTTCTGTCCCATCTGCAGTAATCTTCCTCCTCGTCATCCACTTCCTGGCGAGAGCGATTGCCTCGTCGCGACTTCCCGTTGGGTCTATCCTCAGAACAATAGCTCTTCGACTCGGTGGCGCTGCTTGGCCGGACGTTGATCTTCTTGCCGAGAACCGTCCCCAAAAACTGTCGACAGTGGAGAACAATTTAGAGGCATAGCCGAAACTTAATTAACTATGTACACCTAAGCTGGGCGTATGCATTACCTTGTCCATTCCCGATTCAACCGGATCCTTCAAGGCCGGGGACGGCGCGAACCCTCCATCGCAGACGAACATCTTCTTTAGCATGAACTTGAAGGACTTGTTCTTGATGCCGGAGCCTTTGCTGTTACTTGTGTTACCTAGCAGGTCCTTGGACATGCTTAGGACGATCTTGGTGTTGGGCGAGAGGTCGTCGTCGCCTTCATCGCGCTTCAGAAGGTCCCGCCTATCCACCTCTAGGCTCGACGGGCAGTTGAGGAACCTGTCCAGGGGCAGGCCGAGACCGTCCTCTGCCCCGTGGGCACTAGACTTGGACTTTGCGCGCCAGAGGAGCTTTGCGAGGACCTCCTGGAGTTTCTCGGCCTCCTCGATGGTGAACTCCGGCAGGTCGTCGTGTGTTGATAGGGGGTGGTGTTCTTCCGCCGGCTCGTCGATGACGTTTCCGAGCGTGCCGATGGAGAGGAAACCGGCTGCCTGGTCTTGCTGAGAGCACCATTGCTGCTGCTCGTCGATGAGATGGTACTCCTCCGGAACAACTTGGCTTCTCTCTGGCTGGCTTGCAGCTCCATGATCGAATCTCTTGCTCTCCGTTCTGCCATTGAATCTGCACCGTGCCCAGTTGATGATCTGCACAACGCGAAAACAAACAGGATCATAAGCTACACTGCACTGCAATCTTGAAATTTTCGGAGCAGGAAACAGCTGGGATGGCAAACTCAAGCTGACTTAGAGCATCTCCACTCGTCCCCCCGACGAGGTCCCCGAGCGACGTTTTTTCCATCCGGACGGCGAAATTCGGCCCAGTCGCGCCCCCGGTTCCTCGTTTTCGTCCGGATTTGGCCCTTCATCCATCCGGCGAGCCCACGCCATCCCCGCCCCCCCGGGGCGCGCTCGGGGACTCCGGACGAGTGAAAAGCGGGGACGGGCCCGATCTGTCGGTGACTCGATGCACGAACCCCACCGCCACGTCGCTCAAAATCTCCCCCACCCCTCGTATCTCTCTCGCCGCCGGCACCACCCCGCCGGCTTGTTGCCCAGATTCCGCCGCCTTTCGACGACGGCCTATCTGGCTGCTCTTCCGCCGGCCTGTTCTCCGACTTTGGCCGGCTCCTCGTCGCTCGCGGCTCGGGTTGCCTCGACCACGCCCGTCAGGTGTTCGTCCATTTGCCTCGCCGGCCATGGACTCGGACGAAGAGGAGGAGCAGATGTTCGTCGAGCTTATGCAAGAAGAGATGGCAGCAGCCGCCCAAGACGACGAGCACATGATGATCCTCGGTTGCTTGGCAAGCATGTACGCCGGACTGGCAACTGGTCGACGTGGTGGGTCGGCACCAGGTCGCCGGAAGTGCAAGCCGAGACAGCGAATGGAGGGCTACTGCATGTTGTACGCCGACTACTTCGCCGACAATCCATTGCACGGTGAGAGTGTTTTCCGGCGTCGTTTCAGGATGAGCAGAAAGCTATTTCTGCAAATTGTGTATGCCATCCGAGACTTTGATCCCTACTTCAGATGCAAGGCGGATTGCACTGGTTTGGTTGGATTTTCGTCACTGCAGAAGTGCACAGTGGCTATGAGGATGCTGGCGTATGGAGCTCCCGGTGATACTGCAGATGACTATCTTCGGATGGCGGAGTCCACCGCCCTTGATTGTTTCTACCGGTTCTGCAGGGCCGTCATAGCAGTGTTCGGGGACTACTACTTGAGATCACCCACTGTCGAAGACACTCAGAGGATCCTTGCAACCAATGAAGCTAGGGGTTTTCCAGGGATGCTTGGAAGCATTGACTGCATGCATTGGCAATGGAAGAACTGTCCGTTTGCGTGGCAGGGAATTTACAAGGGTCACAAAAAGGCTGCACTGTGATACTTGAAGCAGTGGCTACCCATGATCTCTGGATTTGGCACTCTTTCTTTGGTATGCCTGGATCCAACAATGACATCAACGTCCTAAACTGCTCCCCGGTCTTTTCCAAGCTTGTTGAGGGTCATGCTCCCCCGGTGGACTATGTGATCAATGGTCGGCACTACAACAAAGGATACTACCTTGCAGACGGTATCTATCCAAAGTGGGCAACATTTGTGAAGACTATCTCCAACCCTAGCACCCCCAAACTTTGCGAGTTTGTCAAGAAACAAGAAGCTTGCCGAAAAGACGTCGAGCGTGCATTTGGTGTCCTCCAGCAGAGATTTCTTTGTCGTCCGGTTCCCGCTATGACTTGGTCGAAAGATCAGATGTGGGAGGTGATGAACTGTTGTGTGTGCCTACACAATATGATTATTGAAAATGAGCGAAAGCATCCGGTTCCTACGGCTGAGCAAGAAGCACCATATGAGAGAGGGTCCTCTTGCACAGCCTAATCACCAGGTGCCTCCATCATGGGCCGCCTTCTTTGCTATGCGCCAGGAGATTCGAGACTCTACAATGCATCAGCTGCTGCAAGATGATCTGGTGGAGCACATATGGAGGCTCCGAGGCAACGCCAACGCCGACGCCAACTAGTCTGTCTTAATTTGTTTGAAAAATTGTGAAATTGTGTGCTTCATTTGTTTCAGCACTTGTTAAACATTGTACTGATTATCGCCGAATTTGTTTCAGCAATTTTCGTACTTTTGGTCGCCGAACTTGTTAAATTTTATGTTAAATTTGTTTGAAATATGTCAAATGGTCGAGGTTGGGGGTTTCCTGCCGGGGGGACGGCTGGAACTTCGGCGCTCCCCACGCCAAATCTTCCTCCAATCCGGACGAAAATTTCGCCGGATTTGGGCGTGGGGAGCGCCAACGAGTGGGGATGCTCTTACCCCCATGAGTAATGTCTTGCTCCAAGAAACACTGAGCTCAGAAAGTTAGATTGGCCTCTCCCCGGTTGCTGGTTGAGCAATACTACAAATATAATGGCAAGATTGGGTTGGACAAAAGATCGCCGTGGGGAGCCAATGGGCGATAGGGGTGGCAGGATGTCAGATTCAGTCCAGGGACCAATTCTTGCAGGTCCCCCGAGCAGTTCTCTCAAGTTGATATGGTGATCGATATACGGCAGTGACAGTTCTAAGTCAGTGGCTGCTATATATAAACTTGGCTACTTGGGTCTCCTCGCAGGAGGGATTAACAATTAAAGAGCTCCTCACTTGCATGCTTACTAAATATTTACTTCCTCCGTTCTCAAATAAATGTACACTAGCGATGACCGGCGCGGCGGCACGCCGCGCCTGAAATGTGACTTCAAGTTAAAGTATAAACGATGTTCTTTTTTAAGATGGTCTTTTTTCAAGAGTGCATTGCCTAGTTCTACAAAAATGCTAGTTTGTCACTTTCACTAACATTCAAACGCGCCATGAGAGAAACCATCTATAGAGCAGACATGTAGATGCATGCCGTACATAATGTTCATATTAGCTGATATGTTGTATCTCGTCATAATTTTTAGTACACCATTAAACATAAATGGAACAATACAATTAAAAATAAAACAGGACACACATTTGATAATAACCATAGCCTAAAAACACATTAATTAGAACACCATGCCAAGACAATTATTTGATTCTTTCAACTTGTAAAACCATTGGTACTTGTCGAAGTTGTCCTTGCAATCAGGGGATAAGACGATGATTTTCATGCATTCGCCTATTATGGTAAGGAACAGCACCACGGGTGAGCTCCTTGTGGAAGGCTTGGCTTTGGCACCGTTTGGGAAGCTGACATCTATCTAGTGGAGAAGACGCTCTCCTTCCTTCTGTGTCTCTTTCCTTCTGATAGGCAGATGGCTTCTATGGTTTCGATATCTAAGTTTCAGCTGGATCGACTCCTTTGTGGATATGTCCTTTTTTTCTTTGGTCTTCGACATGAGCTCTTCTATTCAAATCAAGGCTGCAACCCTTTCATGGAAGTAGGGTATCTAGAAACAATGTAGAAATACAATTCGGAAGTGCAGTGTGAAGGCAAATCATGTTATTAACTTGGCCTATGTTCGGACATGGATAGAGGGTTGCATGGCTATAAGAAAATCAGGACAAAGTTAGCTGATTTTATTATGATAGCATGGTACAGAAAGTAGGATGCATGAAGCTGAATTGTGACAAATAACTAAGTGTAGATGTAAATGGTTACATATTGTTTTTGACAATAAGCAAGCCAAGTGTCAAGTTTTCAGAAGATACCTCTTGGTTGTCGACAATAATGTCTACCTCATATGGCTGTTGTCGAGTTGTTTGAACCCTGTATTCCTAGATGCAAGCAACACATTGGTATCCTCGAGGCCAGAAATCTTTCAGCAGGGAAATCTGCACGATTATTCTTCCAATCTCCCTGCGAGCATATAGTTGTAGCATCAATATTCATAAATAAATCACAAGCTAGACAATGCGGTGAGAAGATGTATCTTGCTTAATCTAAATGAAGTCAACAACTGAAACAACTTGATTTGCTAAATAAATAGAGAAGAAGAAAAGTATGAAGGAGGAGAAATAAAAGAGAAAATATACATAACCAAGGTGATAAGGATAAAGTCATGCAATGCCTCACCTACAACTGAAACAATGACAATCACACTATTGTTTTACCATTAAATGATAATGCTTGAAAACATTTCAGCGGCATATCTTAGACAGAACATAACTTATATGTGATATAATGATGCACAAAGGGAACCCTCCACTGTAATTAATACCCGCGGTGACTGAATCATTTCAGATGCCTTTGCTCTCTCCGTGGAAACCTCAGCTAGCTAGATGTGCTTCCAAGCTCTCTAAATTCTTGAGAGAACAATATAAGCCAGATTGGGTTACCATCAGTATTGCTAATTTTGCAAACTGGCATGTACAAAATTTACTTTATGTGTTTCCTTTATACTTTTGCAAACCGGCATGTACAAAAATTACTTTATGTGTTTCCTTTCTCTACCTCTTGGTGCTTAGTACCAAGCTCTGAAACTGATGCATGATTCTTTTCTTCCGCATATCGCATTGATCCTTGGATTTTCTATAACACAGTTAGATTTAAATCTCATAGCATGTAAGAATAACTAATTGTCAAATCTGATAACGACAATGAACTACAAACATCCACAACCACGCAAATAACAAAACCACACATAGATACATGGTGTTCTAATTCTGGATCCACATATATGCCTGGACTAAAACCTTAGAATAACGTAAGACACTATATATACCTACTGTTTTTTTAGAGCAACTGCACTTAAACATATATGGATTTTTTTAGAGCAACTACACTTAAACATTTATGGCGCTCCCTGCCAACTCTAAAATATGATGCCTTACCGGTAGGAAATGTTGAAGTATGGGACCTGAATGGACTGTGGCATGGAGTAATCAATATTCAATAGTTGACACAAAAATCCTAGAGTGCATTATATCTTGAAGCAATCATCTTTAAGAAAGTCAGATGTCTCAAGAAAAGTTCGCTGAATGACGCGTTTGTAACCCCTGAAATGAGGAAGGAATATCAGAATCCAGAGTGTATCACAAAAATATTTAAACAATGCACAGCTCACTTCAGTTTAAAATATTATGGGTTGATAATTGCATCATATGTAAGGTTTCATATTATATTTTGAAAAGAAGAAACTGTAGCACAATTGTTTCTCCAATACCGGTGTCAACCTGAATGGTCTAAAAGTTTCATCCAAATCTTGGCTCAAAATTTGATTTTGGGGATGGATAAACTGAAAATCTACAAATTATTGCAGTTGTGACTTGAGAGGATTCAAACCAGACCTGCAGCCTTCCTAGGGCAGTAACTTATCACGCCTACAAGCTCAGCTTTGTGGTGAAAACATGACCATTGCCCGGCAGGGAAATCTACAGGAACCAACAGCAAGTGTGGAACAAAAGCACTCTTCACTGGACTCTAAAAACATATGATTTGCTTAGATATCAGTTCTATCCTTCTACAAAAAGGCTCTCTGAAATACACTATTACCAAGATCTATATTAAAAAGGCAATGCTATCACAAACATTAAGAGGCTATCTACTAAGCTCTACTCATAGATCATACTGCATACCAGCATTGAAATAGTAAAATTATGCAACAAAATGGTTGGCATAACATGTAGATCAGTTTGGCAGTATCACTGGCTATCTCCTGCTTGATTCACAATTCCAGAGGCACATGTATCTATATGAGACATATCTGCATTGTAAAAATATTGAAGTTAATATTTACATGTACCTATATGAGCAATATCCACGAGGAAATAACGTAAAAACAAACAGTCAAATATTGTCCTCTTGGATAATCTCTTGCCTTGATTCAGAAAATCGGGTATAGAACAGATAATGCATAGGAATTTTGGTGATCTCATATTTTAGTCAAAATGGTCTTTATAGGGATGATTAATGGTTTTTGTTATGCTTTTGGGGATCTCATCTCTTAGTCAAAAGGGCGAGATGATTAATTCACTGTCACGGAGTAAAATCTATGTTAATTAGAAGTTCTAGTACGCAGATATATGAATAATAATATGGCCGTGCCACATAAGCAATCCATTAGCATCTCTAGCTTTGGTGCTCGGACCAACATGCACGACTTCTCATATGATTTTTTTTGGAGCAAAACAAATTCACTTCAGCACCTACGTCCTATGCTAGAAGGGGTGTGAAGTGAAGAAAACATATACAGATGCTACTTTTGATATTCTGTGAAAAGATATCTTTAGTGATATATACTAATAATTGATATCCTCGAACATATTACTCTCAACTCTCGAGAGATATCTGGGCAATAAATCTTACAAACCCAGTTTGTATAAGACATTGCTTCCAAGCACAAAAAGATGATACACATCTAGGCAAAAGCTGGAAAAATATCAAATTGAATGGATGCACTTGTACGTGTCAATGTAATTAACTAATTAATTGGGGGAGAACAATATAGTACATATTACGCAAAAGCTGGAAAAAGTATCAAATTGAATGGATGCACTTGTACGTGTTGATGTAATTAACTAATTAATCGGGGGAGAACAATATAGTATATATTAAATATGGTTTGGTGACTAAAAACTGGAGTACTATTGCTAGGACCAGGATCCTACCTAGGATGCACCACAAGAACGGTGAAGCTGTGATTGTCTGGCCTTGAGGATAGCTCAGCTGAACCTTGCGTTGGCTGCTTGGCTCCATGCGGCCTGCGCGCTAGCCTTGGCGCCACCTGCTCCTGCAACTTGCAAGGGGGCGCCGTCAGGAGAGACTCCATGAACGGAGATTGCCAGATCTAGACTGAGGCAAGACGAAACGAAGCTGTTGTGCAGATTTCTTGGAGGATCGAAATAGGAATGCAGTGATATAAAAACAAAGTCCAAACAACGAATTATACCAGGTGAATTTTGCCCAATTTGGGAGCCCTGTGGGAGAGAACAGCTCGAGCAATTTGGGAGCGCTGCTGCGTGACCTCCATCCACCAGCAGTTGTGCCGCTTGCAGGCACAGGGTCGACACGCAACACCATGCCCAGATCGGCGACCGCAGGGAGCTGCCGCCTGCAGTCCAAATCCAACGCTGATGGCGGCCTCCCGTGGTGAGGCGCCGCGCGGCTTAGGCCCCCGCCGGAGCCGCCGTCCTCCTCCTCCATCGGCGCGGGGTCAAGGCCGCTCTCCGCGCCCAGCAGCCATGACGCGAACTACTTAGACAGGAACCGGTTGGTGGCGTGCGCGGGCGGCGGCGGCGCGGCATCAGAAGTCGCTGTGCAGGCACGAGTGGCTCCCGCGAGAGGCCTTGAAGAGCGAGGCCGACGCGGCCGCGAGCCCCTGGCGTTGGCCTGGATGAGGAGGCGGCGCCTGTCGAGCAGCGAGCAGCGCACGCCATAGCCATCCTGCAGGCAGTGCCCACTCGCGGAGTGCGTCGACGTGGCCGAGCGAGGCGGCGCGCGAAGTCCGCGCGGAGGTCACGGTCGTTCTTGGAGCAGCCTATGCCGTTGAACTGGATAACGGCGAGCGAGTAGAGCGCGTCGCGGTGCCCGTCGCCCGCCGCCGCCGTCATCAGCGATGCGTCGTACCCGCGATCCTCCTCCTCGTCGATGATGGCTGACACGACCTCTGCACGCGCCGCATCGTCGCTCCAGCCTGCGACCGTTGATTTTTTTTTTTGATAGAAGAGGGTGGAGGTAGAGGGAAATTGGAGGAACGGGAGGAAGGCGACAGGGCGTGCCTTGACGGAGGAGGAAGAAGAGAAGAGGACAGGGCGGAGGTAAGAAAGAGAGAGCGTCAAGAACCGATGCAGTTAAGCGGTGCCACCGCTTTGACCATTTGTAACACTGCTACAGCCACCCCTCGAAGGAAGGGAAAAATAACTGCCTAGGTGTTTCCCACACTCTAAAAATCCTAGAGAGCACCAAAAGTTTACACAGGTTTAATTCATAGCAGACCTCAAAATTCTAAGAAAAAAGAAGTTTGTTCACCTTTAATATAGTAGTTATTTAAATATGTTTTAAATCTAAGTTTATTGACTTTAACGAACTCTCTAGAAAAATAGCAACATTTACGATATAAAGTTAATATCGCTAGATTCATCTTGACATATATATTTTTATTTTAAAATGGGGGAGCCCCAACCTCTGCATCAAAACGAGACATACGGCTTTTTAATCTTTATTCAACGGATATCTGTCAAGGTCATACATCACAAAACCCGAAGCCTTCACTCAACACCTACAAACACGACAATGGGTGAAGTAAACCGTCGTCACGACCTATACCCGAAAAACAGAAAAGGCGTCCCACTAACTAAAAATCAAGGACATCCATGAGCCACCCTATGACGAAACATGATTTCACAACCGGTTTAGCTGACCATTGGCGAGCGCCTATGCCCTTGCATCAAAAGCCGTCACCACCATCGAACCGCTGGTCCATCTTCAGGGCTGAGATCCACATAGGCCTTGCGAGGCCTGTTTCGACGCCACCATGGAAAATCTATCGCGTGTAGCACCTGTTGAACAAGCATGACTCAACGTAGCACCTGTCAGCCAGGCATGACTTGACATCTCCTCATCTAGCCTATGTCACATGGCGCTGCTCCATAAACGATGCTCCCAAAAGAAAAAACGATACCACGGTGCCACATCTGGTCTGGAAGACCAGGACCTAGGGCTTCCCCCCGGAGCGGCACGAGAGAAGGTCGACAATCGTTGCTCAAGTGCAGGTCAACCACCTTTTATAGAGGAGATGACCACCACCACCATGCCCGGAGTTGCTGCCCCAGGCTTCCTCATGGCGCAGGAGAAGCCCAGGAGTGCCACTACCGCATACGGAACACCAACAGAAGACCGGCATGCGAAGCCCGCCCAAGCCCATTCGGGCCTAGATCTGGGCCAAGCCACCATAAAGCAGCACCTTCTTGCCGCCCCGCCGTCTCAGGGGAGGCCATGCCGTATGCCGTCGCCATGCCTTCCGGTCGACGGCCAAGGTAGGACCACAACCACCACGCCACCAGGACTTTGCCCGGCAACACCAATGGGAGTGGGGGTGGTAGTAAAGACTGCAGGGGCAGGGGCGGGGGCGAGGGGTTCTTTTGGCGGCCGCCCAGGCGCGGCACAGCGCACCGCGTGGGGCGAGAGGGGTCGAGGGAGAGGGGCCAGGGAAGAGGCATCTTGACATGTAGTTTAATAATATAGTAATGTAATGTCAAATACGTTGCTATTTTTGTGTAAAAGGTTAGTTAAATTTTTTAAGTTTAACTTTCAAAAGAAAAATGTACTATTTTTATGTAAAAGTTTAGTTAAATTTTTTGAAGTTTAACTTTCAAAAGAAAAAAGTACATCTCTTCGTAGATGGAGGCAGGGACGAAGAGAAGGGGGGACGAGGGGGGCCTTAGCCACCCCCATGATTGGAACTTTATGAAGAATATTACTCACTAGAGCTATAATTTCTTGCTGATTTAGCTAACTCTACCCACTCATCAAGTTTACAAAATAATTTTGCCCCCCTCAAGCTGGGAAGCTGGCTCCGTCCCTCGATGGAGGGAGCATAAAGTTGTTTATGTGGTATGGAGTAAAATCGATTGGAGTGGCTCGTGGGCCCAGGTGGGCGATGCAAAGCTGTCAGCTGTAGAATGAAAATTCATCCGATCTAAGAGAGAGGACTTTCAGAGCAGGTGCTTGGTGCGCACCCGTATCCACACCGTCTATACATCATCAAGATCCGTGCAACTTTCTTTTGTTTCTCTCTCAAACAAGTTCTCATTTTTGTATCTCCCACACTACACATTATTTGAACTCAAAAATTTGCAGATCAAAAAAATGTTTTCAGTTTTTTGTCATTATCTGTATATATATTTTTCAAGAATTTATTTTGAATTTTAAATAATTTAAAATTTTAATTTGCACAAAAAAATCTGAACTATTTTCCCCCATTCTATTTGTTATTTTGGAGTGACTTGCAAAAAAATCTAATCAAGATATTGTATAATTTGAGAGATACAAAAAAGAAAAAAGACAAAAAGTGGGAAGGTGCGTGGACAGATGAGCGAGCGTTAAACGCTCCTTACTCGTTCTATACTCGAGGATAAGCTTCAGAAGACCCTCCATCTCATGAAATCACTAATACTAACGTATGCTGTCAGATCAGAAACATAGGCAGTCAGTTCCAGCGACTACTTCATTGGAGATCCATCCATTCTTTCAAGAGTCAAATGCCCTCTTCAGAACGGCACACTTTGACATTCTTTCAACAAAATCTCGTGCGTTAATGCATTATGCATGTGGAGATATCTCAATGTCACACCTGCCCACGAGTTGATCAAGATGACTGGCACATGTTGAAATCTTTCTTGATATATCAATGTACAGCAAGGTTTCTGGCCTTCCACGTCACATTTGTCGGTTCAAGTTCAGTTAAATGTACCATTCGACGCATATAAGACGTTAGTAAAGTTGCATTTAGTTGGTTCTAAGGTGCTTTTCTTACTAGATGGCAGCTGTAAGGCTATGTGCATCAGTTGATGCAAAGGTTAGTGTTCTATTTCCCTTTAAAAAAACTATATGGTAACTATATATACTTGATCGTTATTAGTGTGAACAATGATAATTATCATTATCAGCAAGCCAATATAACTGGTGATGAATATGAATAACTGCTGGTTGAGACTTAATGCAAAATTACCTGATGATTTTGATAAAAGAAAACTCGTTGCAAAAGAATGATTGGCCCATTCAAATTCGAACATCATGAGATTTACCAAACAAAATCTTGTACCGTATCATTCAATTTACCAGATAAACAACTAGTATACATTACTCTCAAATTTCAGCTACAGATATGTCATACTCCCCTTGTTCCTGAATATAGGCCGTGTAATTTTGGGCACGAATATTAAAGACACACGTGGAACGAAAGGTACACCAGTTTTGGGTGAGATTACCCCTAACTAATTAACATGAGAAAATAGAGAAGTTTGCATTATAAAAGGAAACATAATCAAATTTCTAAAATAAATCTCCAGCTGAGTGGTGCAACGCAATATACCTTATATTTTGTTTTTTTATAAAATAATATATGTCCTATATCAAGGAAAGGAGGGAGTATCATCGAACGCTCATCTAATTGAATTCACTAGCGATGCAACTTCAGATTTGAAATTTTGTGTCATGATTGTAACATTTCATGTACATGGCATTTTTTCATTTAGTTTGGTGAATTTTTAAGTCAGGCTTTCAAACAAGATAAGGAGTGTATTCCACGCTGGGGATTACCAAATAGTACATTGTTCCACTTAATCACCCAGTAGCTACTTTTAAGTTCAAATGACTGGAACTATCATGGCGTGTGATAATACCCGCCACAAACATAAAATAACTTACTCCACTTAGCTATTGTCTTAGACTATATAAAGTACAGAACAAGTCGCAACTATTAAAATTCTTATGGCCCCAACTCGGTCGAATGTACAGTATATGGATTGAACCAATAAAAAGCTTTGACTTAAAGTAAGAACCCAAATCATAGTATAATTAATACTACTGCCTGCAACAAAAATAGATGTTGGTTCTGGTATCCATGCCTAAGAACGGTACTCAGAGGCTCCATCCAAATTGGCATTTGATTAAAGCCGTGTCTAGCTTATGTTAGTAATAAAAAAATAATGATGGGATGTTATTGTACCCGGATGGTAACTACCTGGACTAATGAGGACCTTTCATTCTATTCATTAACCTACACCATGGCCATACATTTTCATTGGGCCAATAGCGCATTCTTTTTATGACAGCAGAACATTGGTTTTGTAATCAAGCAAAGTATTACTCTATATGTAAAACATGGAGTAGTGGATAAGCTATAAGGACGTGGACAATTCTCGGTCAACCTAGAATTAGCTTAGTTCTCAGTCACCTAATTTCATGTGAAATTCACATGCAACTAGGGCAAAAGATATGCAATTGCACGTGCTGTGTAATTACACACCCATGTATAATTCTCGTATGCAGTAATCACTATACAAATCTAATTATTCTTAAGTTGATCTAGAGCTAACTTAATTCTCGATCACGTTCTTGTTACTACTTCACGCTAACACGAAAAGAAGTTTCGCCTAAGTCGTATCTTTTGTGGTGGTCTGCCGATCGAGGAAACTTGCTCCAGATCGGGAAAATCATACAGATTTTATGTACCTTGTCTACGTGGCATGTAGCATGGCACGTAAGAGCATGTCTAACATACCCCCTAAATTTCTGCCTCGTATAACACGAGTAGAGGACCCTGTATTCGATTTCGATCGGCCGAAAACTCGTCCGAGCTAGCAGACCCCGTATCCCTAAACTGCAAAAGAGCATATTCTAGGAATATGCCAAATCATTTTTTTTCTTTTTTTTTCCTCTTTTTCCTCCTCTCATTCTTCCTCCTCCAGCCCCACTGCCCCTGCCCCGCCCCGGCCGGCCGCCGCCATGGCCCGCCACGGCCCCCCAGCCACCGACCGTGGGCCGGCCGCCCCCGCCCGCCAGGGCCCCCGTCTCCACCGCCCGCCACGGCCGCCCCCGCCCGCCACGGCCTTGGCTACGGTCGCCTCCGCACGCCAAGACCTTGGCCACGGACGCCGCCCGCCACGGCCTTGGCCACGGAAGGCGAGAAGACCTGCATGCACTGCAGCGCGGCAGCCACGGACGCGCGGCGGTGCGCGGAGGTGGTCGCACGTTTCTCCAGCGGGGTTCCATGGTGGAAGCAGTTGCGATTTGCTAAAAGTTCAGCGCGCCACAAGTGGAGGTTGGCCCTGTATTCAGCCTCCCACCCCGTACTTGTAGGGGGCGAGGAGCTGCCCCGTAGCCAAAACTGTAAAAATTCGATACGGGGGGCTGATTTACGGGATCTGCTAGACGGCCGGGTAGAGTTCTATCCCGTATATCGGCGGTTATTTTACGGGGTTGAGCCTTTTAGGGGGTCTGTTAGACATGCTCTAACACGTGCCAATATAATTCATTTTCTTGCACTTCTTTTTTTAACCTAACACAAACGTTTCCCACGGTGGACCTTTGACCATGGTCTATATGAGAAAGCCACTCCATGCTCAGCGGTTTTGCCAACACAGATGTGGCCTCTGTATATTTGGCTACTTGCTTGGTGTTTCGGGCTTCCCAGCCGTGGTATGAAATTGGGGGCACCAGCATATGTGAAGTTTGGAGTCTTACCTTTCAGAGTGAAAACCCAATGTCCGCCTTTAACTGGTTGTGCCTGGCAATATCCTTATTGAAGGCATTGTTTTGAGAGTCGGGACTATTCTCAGGATGAAAACCTAAGATCTTTGATTGGGCGACGTCGGCGCTGGTGCAATATTCTCTTCTTGGAGGCGTTGCTTTTGGAGAGTCTGAATTTCATGTGTTGTCTTGGTGCTGGATGTATTGTTGTTGCTAAGCCTTAGGATTTTGTAGCGGGATTTTTATTTTTTAGTTTTCTTTTTCTCTTATTTGGTTATGTGCTTCCGTAATGCCATTAGGGCATTGCGTTGTTGTAAAGGCTGGTGTAATTGGTATCTTTTGATATTAATATATTTTCTTTATCGAAAAGAATCTTTGGCTACTTACAGAAGAGCCAATGGCCTTATCATATCGACTATTGCATAAAATCATCTAAATCGGACTACTTGTAATAGTGAAAAAAGCTTATCATCAATGGTTAGGTTAAGAAGACATTGCAATGCTTAATACTTTGTTCAGGGCATAAGCCGGGGCTTAACTTTTCCTTGTTTTTTGTTTCCTCCGACCACTCTCAGTTCGCGTGTTCAAGATTCAGTCTTCTGAGATCCACATGCCTACAACGTCCTCTTCTTCGTATCCTGGATCCCCAACTGGGCTCCTCCTTGCGCCTCTCCCCATTGCCACTCGGGAGAGGGCTTACACACAACACTTTGTCGGCCGATCGTCGTGTTGGACATCAGGCACGCGCCTCAGGGCTTGGTCTTGCCGCGTTCCCATTTCATTGCTATAAAATGATGGTCTCCAAACGGTGCCATTGCTTCTCGTCATTTGTTTCGTAACATTTTCTTTCTGTTTTCTTTTTCTGGAACTCCCTTTGTGTGGCAAGATGATTTTTCTCCTTCATATTTCCAGAACAATGACTGCAAAGGACAAAAATATGTCAAAGATAATTTCTATAAGATGTGACATTTTCCCTGCTAACGGTGAAAATATGTAAAATATTAACCGTGGACTACTATTACTACTCACATTCAGAATCTGTTCTATCCCATCTGCACCAATCTTTCTCTTCATCCACTTCCCACCTAGAGCGATCACCCCGACGCGACTCTCCGTTTGGTCTATCCATCAAGTAATAGGTCTTCGGCGCGGTGGTGTTGCTCGGTCGGACGTTGATCTTCTTGCCGAGCATCGTCCGAAAAAACTGTCAACAGAGAAGAACAATTTAGTGGGATGGCCGTGTGAAACTTAATTAATTATGTACACCTGAGCTGGGCGTATGCATTACCTTGTCCATTCTTGATTCAACCGGATCGTTCAAGGCGGCCGAGGACGGCGCGAAGCCACCATGGCAGACGAACATCTTCTTTAGCATGAACTTGAAGGACTTGTTCTTGGTGCCGGAGCCTCTCTTGTCACCGGTGTTGACTAGCAGGTCCTTGGCCATGCTCAAGATGATCTTGGTGTTGGGCGAGAGGTTGTCATGGCCTTCAACGTCGTCGCCTTCATCACCATTCCGAAGGACTCTCCTGTCCACCTCTAGGCTGGATGGGCAGTTGAGGAATCTGTCCAGGGGCAGACGGAGACCGTCCTCAGCCCCGCGGGCGCCGGACTTGGACTTTGCGCGCTGGAGGATCTTTGCGAGGGCCTCCTGGAGCTTCTCCGCCTCCTCGACGGTGAACTCCGGCAGGTCGTGAGCCGACGAGGGGTGGTCTTCTTCTTCTTCTGCCAACTCGTGGATGACGTTCCCGAGCGTGCCGATGGAGAGGAAACCCGCTGTCTGGTCTTTCTGAGAGCGCCATTGGTGCTGCTCGTCGGTCTCAGGAACAACTTGGCATCTCTCCGGCTGGCTTGCTGCTCCAAGATCGAATCTCTTGCTCTCTGACCTGCCATTGAATCTGCTCCGCGCCCAGTTGATGATCTACACGAACAAGGCGAAAACAAATAAGCTACATTGCACCGTGATATCAATCTTGAGATGTCCTGAGTAAGAAATCAGCTGGGATGGCATAATCAAGCTGACTTACCCCCATGAGTAAATGTCTCGTTCCAACAGACGGTGAGCTTAGATTCGCCTCCGGTTGGTGGTTTGAGCAATAAAAATGTAGAAATCTAATGGCGAGATTGTGTTGGACAAAAGAACGCCGTGGGGAGCCAATGGGTGGCAGAGATGGGAGGATGTTAGATTCAGGGGCCAATTCTTGCAGGTCCCCCGAGCAGTTCTCTACTTGGTTTGGTGTGTCAATGGACAGTAGTGACAGTTCCAAGTGAGTGGCTGCTATATATAGACTTGGATCCCCTCCCAAGAGGTATTAACAATTTTAAGAGCTCAAGAAGATAATTAGCTCAACACTTGCATGATTAAGTATGTATATAGTTGTTTATGTGGTATGGAGTAAAATAAATTGGAGTGACTCCTGGACGCAGGTGATTCGTACTCTCGACTCTCCAACGACGTCGATAAGGCTGGTCGGTTGTTATTCTCTGACATACTGGTGTTGGTACTCTTGTCGATGTTGATTGACAACTTTAATCGTGACGCGTGTGCATGCAGCTTTGGCATTGCGGCTTAAATTAAAATTATGGGAGAACCTTCGATATTTACAGGTCTATGGTTTGTTATCTATTTTTGGCTGACTTTAGGAAAGTACAATATTGTGTTTTGGAAGAAGAAAGAGTTTGAGGAGCTCGAAAATTTGCTAGTATCTTTTAGACTTTATTTTGTAATTGCTAGAGACAGCTCGTGTATCTCTACTGTGTACTATTTGTTGGATTATTAGGCAATTTCCGTGTGAGTTTAATTACCGAAAGCAACATTACAGATGCACAAGCATACTTAACCACACACATCAGACTAAGCACATGCATCAGATCTGAACATGGAACAAGTAGCAGTGCAAGGTAGGAGAGGAAAAACACATACATCGCGACCGGGAAGGTCGCACCAGCAGCAGCACCATCACCACCATGGGAGTTGTTGATGTCGCCCATGGTGTAGTCGGATCTGTCGATGAAGCAGCCGAACCGTCGAAGAAGAAGACAAACAGCAGCGAGCAGTCGCGTCGAGACGCTCCCCAAAAACCTTATCGCCCGTCTCCCGGTGCAGGATCTCAACGGACGGGGTTTCGGAGGCCTGCTCTCCCGGACGGCCGTGCACGCAGTCGCCGGGATGGGGAAGACTAGAGAGTAGCACAGCAAAAGGAACTTCGCGAGAGAGAGATCTAAGAGCACTGTTCTCCAGATCTGATCGGTCTCCTTGTATAGCCTGGGAGGAGAGCCACCCCGACCGCGTTGACACGCGTAGGAAGCCAGGGACACGCGACGAGCATGCACATGCAGGTCGACACGTACCCAACATAGTTGGTGCACCAAGCAAAAATTTAAGCTTTCCTTGAGTGTGTCTCGAACTCGAACTCGAGTCACGAAACACGACGTGCGTGATGTGCCGTGCCGAGCCGAGGCGGGACGAGCGGAGGAGGAGGAGTGTGCGAGGGCTCCTTCTACTCTCACTCACTTGGAATGACTAGAACAACAGCCCTTATATACCACTCCAACTCTCTCCCAACCAGCAATGTGGGACTAAACTTTGTCCCCCAAGGGTGTCCCAAGCTGTCAACGTGATGGGCCTTGAGATTTCAGGAATTGTAGACCACATGGGCTGCCTTACTGGGCTGCAGCCCATCTACATTTAACAATCCCCCACCAGATCTCATATGCACATCAGATGACACATTAGTTCCATTTACTGTTTAATATACCCGCACTTCAGTGGAGACTGTTAAGTTGGACTTCCACCTAGACAAGGAGTTACACTTGACTACAACTGAACAATGGACTATGCCTTGAATTATCAGTCTTTGTGCAGCAAGTTTCGCTCAATGCCGGCACGGTACTAGGCTACCATAGCTTTCCCCTCGGGTGGAGCTTATAAGTCATACTCCTCGGTCCTTCATGAGCTTACTAGAGATTCACCCAAATCTCCCACACTATGACCAGTAGTGTCACTCATATAGTTGTGTTCTTCAAAAGATCGCCCTATAGGACAGCGTCTTCGCTCATCAAGAGCCGCTCAGAACACGTTAAGACATTGTCAACCTGCCTTACAGTAGCTATGAGAGAATTGCATCTGCAGCGGAGTGGGAGTACTAAATTTCTCTCAACTCAGTTGCTCCGGTTTGTTTTCCCAGGTCCTACTTCACGGAATTACGATTACATAGGTTGGGTTACCCCCTCGGCAACTCAAGTGGTTCTCAAACCCATCTCCCTCGATGCAAGGTCTATCATGTTTCTTGATAGTCCTTTTGTGAAAGGATCTACCAGATTTTTAGCACTTTGGACATAATCCAATGCTATCACTCCGGAGTTCTTTAGTTTTCTGACAGACTTCAGTCTCCTCTTGATATGTTTGGAACTTTTCATATTATCCTTAGAACTTTTCACTTTGATAATCACAGTTTGATTATCACAGTTCACGAGGATGGCCGGTATTGGTTTTTCAACCATAGGCAAGTCCATCAAGAGCTCACGAAGCCATTCCACTTCGACAGTAGCTGTATCTAATGTTGTGAGTTCTGCTTCCATGGTCTGCTTGCAAGACTTCCAGGAAACAGCGCCGCCACCAAGAGTGAAAACATATCCACTTGTCGCTTTTATTTTAGCATCAGAAATCCAATTGGAATCACTATACCCTTCAAGTCCTCTTGGATACCCGGTATAATGAATTCCATAACTCATGGTTCCCTTTAGATAGCGCATTACTCTCTCAAGAGCATGCCAATGATCATCTCCCGGGTTGGCCACAAACCGGCTAAGTTTGCACACAGCAAACGAGATATCAGGCCTCGTAGCGCAAGCTAAATACATGAGTGAACCAATGATTTGAGAGTATCTCAATTGATCTCTAGTTGCCTTTTCATTCTTTCGAAGCAAGACACTGGGATCATAAGGTGTGAGAGAAGATTCGCAATCATCATAGCCAAATCTGCTCAACACCTTCTCAACATAATGAGACTGCACAAGTGTAATCCCATTATTCTCATCTCTCAGTAGCTTGATGTTTAATATAACATCAGCTTCTCCAAGATTTTTCATCTCGAAACACTGAGATAAGAAGGTTTTTACCTCCTCAATCACTTTGAGACTTGTCCCAAAAATTAGTATGTCATCCACATACAAGCATAGGACAACTCCCTCACCCCCACCATGGCGGTAGTACACACATTTGTCAGCTTCATTAACAACAAAGCCCACAGATGTCAAAGTTCTTTCAAACTTCTCATGCCATTGTTTGGGAGCTTGTTTAAGGCCATACAAAGATTTCTTTAATTTACACACCTTTCTTTCTTGACCTTTTAGTATGAAACCATCAGGCTGTTCCATGTAAATTTCCTTGTCCAACTCTCCATTTAGGAAAGCCTTCTTAACGTCCATTCGATGAACGAGAAGACCGTGTGAGGCAGCCAATGACAGTAGTACTCGAATGGTGGTCAATCTCGCCACAGGTGAGTAGGTATCGAAGAAATCTTCGCCTTCCTTTTGGGTATAGCCTTTGGCTACAAGCCGAGCTTTGTACTTCTCAATAGTACCATCAGCTCGAAGCTTCTTCTTAAATACCCATTTACATCCTACAGGTTTGCACCCATAAGGACGCTCAGTTAACTCCCACGTTCCATTAGCCAAGATGGAATCTATCTCGCTTTGAACCGCTTCCTTCCAGTAGTCTGCATCAGGAGATGCGAGAGCTTCTGAAATGGTAGTGAGAGTATCATCCACAAGATACACAATGAAATCATTACCAAAAGACTTTGCAGTCCTTTGTCTCTTACTCCTTGTGGGAGATTCATTGTCATCTTCATCAGAATCTGAACTCTCATCATCAGATTCTTCATCCGACTCCATAGGAGTTTCATGTATTAGATCAGATTCCCAACTAGACATGCCATGCATATCTCTCATAGGAAATATATCCTCAAAGAATGTAGCATCTCTTGATTCAAAGATGGTGCCAACATTCATGTCGTCCACTCCAGATTTCACCACAAGAAATCTATAAGCAATGCTATGGGCAGCATAGCCAAGAAAGACACAGTCCACGGTTTTTGGTCCAAGCTTTCGCTTTTTGGTGATTGGCAGATTCACTATAGCCAAGCAACCCCAAGTTCGTAGGTAGGAGAGTGTTGGTCTTTTCTTTTCCCATTCCTCATAAGGGGTAATCTCTTTATTCTTGGTTGGAACATGGTTTAGGTCATGACACGAAGTCAATATAGCCTCCCCCACCATTCCTTGGATAAACCCGAAACATCCAACATTGCGTTAACCAAATCTGTTAGAGTACGGTTTTCCCTTTCCGCAATCCCATTGGATTGTGGGGAATTGGGAGGCGTCCTCTCATGGATTATACCATGTTCCGCACAGAATAAATTGAACTCATTACAAAAGTACTCTCCACCACGATTGGACCGAACCCTTTTTATCTTTCTTTCAAGTTTATTCTCAACTTCAGCCTTATAGATTTTAAAGAAATCAAGAGCCTCATCTTTAGTTTTCAGGAGATACACATAACAATACCTAGTGGAATCATCAATCAAAGTCATGAAATATTTCTTTCCACCTCTTGTCAACTCACCATTCATCTCACATAGATCTGAATGCACGAGCTCTAGTGGTGCCAAGTTTCTTTCCTTCGCAGGCTTGTGAGGCTTGCGAGGCTGCTTTGCTTGCACACAAGCATGGCACTTAGAGCCTTTGACAAAGGTGAATTTCGGAATTAAACTCATATCAGCAAGCCGCGTCATACAACCGAAATTAACATGACAAAGTTGTGAATGCCAAACATTAGTTTCATTAACACTAGTGCTTACATGGTTCACAACATTATCATAGAAGTCTTCTAGAGAGAAGCGAAACATTCCCTCACATTCATAGCACTTTCCAACAAAAGTTCCATACTTAGACAGTACAACTTTATTGGACTCAAACACCAACTTAAACCCATCTTTCATAAGACGGGAGCCACTAACGAGATTCTTCTTGATAGAAGGGACATGCAGCACGTTCTTCAGTTGCACGATCTTTCCCGAAGTAAACTTCAGATCTACCGTGCCAACACCACGAACAGTAGCATGTAACCCATTCCCCATCATTACTGAGGAACCTCGGGCCTGATAAGAGGTAAACATGGAGATGTCAGCACACACATGAACATTGGAACCTGTATCAACCAACCATTCCGTGGGCTGAAACACCGAAAGAACGGTAGGTAACATATTACCATACCCTGTAGTTCCTTCCTCTGTGTTGCCAATGACCATGCTGACAGAATTTGAGTTCTGTCCAGCCTGACATTGATGACCCACAAGTATAGGGGGTGTATCGTAGTATTTTCTATAAATAAGAGTGTCGAACCCAACGAGGAGCAGAAGGTGTTGACAAGCAGTTTCGATGAAGGATTCACTGTAAATGCTCACAGACAAGTATTCACGAGGTTTTGATACAGCAGATAAATAAAGTACGAGTAAGTAAAATGCGAGAGTAATAATTGCAGCGAGTGGCCCAATCCTTTTTAGCACAAAGGACAAGCCGGTTTGTTTACTTATAATGACCAAACGTTCTTGAGGACACACGGGAATTTAGTCTAGTGCTTTCGCTTCATATAGCTGATTAATCTTCATTGTTTTGATAAGTGTTGTGTGGGTGAACCTATGCTAATGCACCGCCCTTCCTAGGACTAATACATACTTGTGATTATACCCCTTGCAAGCATCCGCAACTACAAGAAAGTAATTAAGATAAATCTAACCACAGCCTTAAACTCTGAGATCCTGCTATCCCTCCTGCATCGATATACCAATGGGGGTTTAGGTTTCTGTCACTCCGGCAACCCCTCAATTGGCAAACGAATACAAGATGTATTCCCCTAGGCCCATAAAGGTGAAGTATCATGTAGTCGACGTTCACATGACACCACTAGAAGAATAATACCATAACTTAAATATCATAACATTGAATATTACCCAACATAATTCACTACTAACATTTAGACTTCACCCATGTCCTCAAGAACTAAACGAACTACTCACGAGACATCATATGGAACATGATCAGAGGTGATATGATGATGAATAACAATCTGAAGTTAAACCTTGGTTCAATGGTTTCACTCAATAGCATCAATAACAAGTAGAAATCAATACCGGGAGAGTTTCCCCTATCAAACAATCAAGATCCAACCCTAATCGTTACAGCGGTGACGAGGTGCAGCGGTGGAGATGGCGGTGATGATGATGGAGATGACGGTGATGATGATGGAGATGATGTCCAGCTCGATGACGATGACGATGGCATCGATTTCCCCCTCCAGGAGGGAATTTCCCCGGTAGATTTCAGCCTGCCGAAGAGCTCTTTTCTCTCTGTTGTTTTCCGCCCCGCAGAGGCGGCTGTGACTCTTCGCGACTATCCTCTGGAGCTTAGGTTTTCGGGACGAAGAAGTACGCGAAGGAGAGGAGGCCAGAGGGGGCTGTGGGCCCCCTCCCCACAAGGCGGCGCGGCCAGGCCTGGGCCCGCGCCGGCCTATGGGGGGGCCCATGGTGGCCCTCCTCGGCTCCTCCTTTTGGCTATCTTCGTCTTCTGGAAAAATAGGATTTTCAGTGTAATTTCCGTCAATTGTTGATCTTCCGAAATATTGCATTCTGACGGTGCTTTTTCCAGCAGAATCCTGACTCCGGTGCGCGATTCTCCAACAATCATGAAACATGCAAAATAGATGAAATAACATAACTATCACCTCTAAATATGAAATATATCAATGAATAACAGTAAATTATGATATAAAATAGTGATGCAAAATGGACGTATCAACTCCCCCCAAGCTTAGACTTTGCTTGTCCCCAAGCGAAACTGAACTCGGTAAACAAGACCACATGTTTATGGAGTGAAGAGTCGATAAACCAAATACGGACAAGAAGCATCATATTAATTCACACAAGACATTCTAGTGAACAACTTCCTCATATAATTCAACTTGAAACAAGTAGAAGGTGATCACAAATAAAGGTGCATAAGAAATCATAATTGGTGATGGCAAACTTCGTTCTTGGTCAGAGAACGATTAACAGATTGTACTTATCTATCGAGCAGCGCTCTTATGTTAAAGCTTATATGGCACTACTCAATCATAATAATTCCTCATAATCATTGATAACTTTCAAAGCTATATTCATTCAGATAAAACTTGTGCTAAACAAGGAAGAGTAGAAGGCATGATTAAGTAGATCACAAGAGAGTGGATTTGGTGATCAGGGGGGTACGTGAGCACGCCCTAGCCACCGTCGGATCAACGTCGAGATTCAATTTCTCACTCACGGCGGTCATACGGCGTTAGTAGCTTTTTTGGCTGTGAGCGCGTGTGCGGGCGCGGGCGATGACACAGCGTGTGCTCCTCTAAAGGGCCAGTACGACCTTATCCTCTTCTCACCTGATATAGCAGCATCCATTCGACCTTCTCCACCTCCGTTCTTTGCGCTGCTGCACGACAAGGTCTGGGCCGGCCTTCCACTCCTCCCATACTTCCCCTGCCTCGCCGGTCTCCATGATACGGCAGTTTCTCATGGCAGGCCAGAGTGGAGCTCACGCAGGTGACGTAGTTGCCGGCGAGGAGCTCACACGCACCGCAGAGGACGTTGGGGGAAGCTGGTGCCGGAGATGAGCACACACGGACTGCCGAGGTCGTCGCTGCAAGACCGGCTCTCACGTGGTATTGCCACAGAGAGCTCGCACACACTGCGGAGGACGCCGGAGGCCACCGTTGCTGAAGAGAGCACGCACGGACTGCGGAGGACGTCAGAGGCCACCGCTTCTGGAGCGGCGGTCACACGGCCTGCGGAGGACATCGGAGGTCGGCGCTTCCGGAGTTGACCTCACACGGACTGCGGAAGACACCGGATGCCGTCTTTGCTGGAGCGGCGCTCGCACGAACTGCGGATGACGTCGGCGGTAGCCGCTGCTGGAGCGGGCGCTCACACAGATCACAATATAAATGGTTTGATCACAACAACTCAATTGCTTGCTTAAGATGGAGGGAAAGAGGTTTACTGACTCAACATAAAGTAAAAGATAGGCCCTTCGCAGAGGGAAGCAGGGATTAAATCATGTGCTAGAGCTTTTTCAGTTTTGAAATCATATAAAGAGCATAAAAGTAAAATTTTGAGAGGTGTTTGTTGTTGTCAACAAATGGTAGTGGGTACTCTAACCCCCTTGCCAGACAAACTCTCGAAGAGCGGCTCCCATAAAATTTTATTTTTGGTTGACACTCCTTCCAACCTTTGCTTTCACAAACCATGGCTAACCGAATCCTCGGATGCCTTCCAATCATTCTCATACCATGAAGGAGTGTCTATTTATTTTAGTTTTATTAGAGATGACACTCCTCCCAACCTTTGCTTTCTCAAACCATGGCTAACCGAATCCTCGGGTGCCTTCCAACAATCTCATACCATGGAGGAGTGTCTATTTGCAAAATTATGAAGGTTAATTAATTGGGGCTGGGAACCCCGTTGCCAGCTCTTTTTGCAAAATTATTGGATAAGCGGATGAAGCCACTAGTCCATTGGTGAAAGTTGCCCAACAAGATTGAAAGATAAAATGCCACATACTTCCTCTTGAGCTATAAAACATTGACACAAATAAGAAGTAACAACTTTTGAATTGTTTAAAGATAGCACACGAAGTATTTACTTGGAATGGCAGAAAATACCATGTAGTAGGTAGTTATGGTGGACACTGATGGCATGGGTTTGGGTTAAGGTTTGGATGCACGAGAAGCATTCCCTCTCAGTGCAGGTCTTTGGCTAGCAAGGTTGATTAGCAAGCATAAGAGTTGAGGGAAACAAACAAATATACATGTGGTAGAAACAATCATGCATCTTCCTTGTAAGCACAAACAATTTTAACTTCAGAATAATAAGCTAAGAGCTAACAAGAAAGAAATACAATGAAACAACTACATGTATTTCTCTTTTCTACTTAAACCTCAAAGTGTTGTTGCTATTGACCAATGCTAAGTTTGCCAAAACCAAATAGATTTACTCAATGCTCCCAAAGTGATACCAATACTCATAGCAAGATCAATCATATAATAGAGATTGTAAACTAAAATAAGATGTGCAATATGTAAATGATAAGACTTCTCATTAATATTCCATAACGATAACTCACACCAAGGGATACATAGACAACCAACTAAAGAGAGATACTTCCACACTGCAACTCATCTTATATGATAACTTCCCTACTCATGATATGACACTACTTGACAGTAAAAAGTAAAAGATAGTGATGATGTGATACCGCGGCACTCCCCCAAGCTTGGAACAAACCAAGGGGGTGCCAATACCGATGATGAATTACTCCTTCGGCGGTGGTGGTGATGATGGGACAATCTTGATGGGAGTGAGGAACCGCATTCAAAGTCGGTGATTCTCTTCCTGAAGTATCTCCACTTCCCTTCTCAGAGCACGGTATTGATCACAAAACTCATCGGTAACCCGTAAAACTTCCTCCAAAACAGGGAAAGAGTCGAGGCTAGGAGCATGTGGTAAGGGTCCCTGCAAGTTATGAGAAAAAGAACGTCGAGTGTCAACAGATCCCACCAAGATGTGCTTACTCACAACAGCTTGTTGCTCTCATTTTAACGACATCTTCTTCTCTTCTTCCTCCGAAAGCCCCTTGCCCTTGTTGTTGGAGACCATGGTGCTTCTAGATCAAAAATAGATCCTGGCAGAAAACAGCTCGGAAGAAACACGTCGAGAAAATGATATACGGACCTCCAGGGGTCCGGGGGATTATATAGCAAGAATTTTTCGCGACAAAAGGAAAGTACCAGGTCGAACCAGAGTCGGAGAGGAGCAACGAGGAGCCCTCCTCATAGGGCGGCGCGGCCAGGCTGGGACCCGCGCCGGCCTATGGGGGCACGCCCTCGTGCGTCTCCTCCACTCCGTTTCGATCTCGTAATTTTTCATATTTTCCAAAAACAGCAAAAACATTGTTCGGAAAGTTAAACGCAGACTTTTTATTACCAGCACTGTTACCTATTCAAAGTCGAACTCTGCCGGACTGTCAATTTGACCTTTGATGAAAGCTTCCGGTGTCACCACTCGAATCACATCAACATCTTCATTATAAGAATCTCCAGAGATATAATGCTTGAGTCTTTGTCCATTCACCACTTGTGTGGCATCGCCTTGGAGAGAATTAATTTTAATTTCTCCTGAACGATACACCTCCACAATGACATATGGTCCTTCCCATTTTGAGAGCAATTTTCCTGCAAAGAATCTGAGACGAGACCGATACAATAGGACTTTATCCCCAGCATTAAATTCTCTTTTGATAATTCTTCTATCATGCCATTTCTTAACTTTCTCTTTAAAGAGTTTAGCATTTTCATAAGCTTCACTTCTCCATTCATCTAGAGAACTCAATTGTAGCAATCTCTTCTTACCGGCTAGTTTAGGATCTTTATTTAGTTCTCTTACAACCCAATAAGCTTTGTGCTCTAGTTCTAAAGGTAAATGAAAGCTTTTCCATAAACTATTTTATACGGTGACATACCCATGGGATTTTTATAAGCAGTTCTATAAGCCCATAGTGCTTCCTTCAATTTACTAGCCCAATTCTTTCTAGATTTATTAACAGTCTTTTGCAAGATAGATTTAATCTCTCTATTTGATAATTCTACTTGCCCACTAGTTTGAGGATGATAAGCGGAAGCAATTCTATGATTAATACCATATTTAGCAAGAGTTTTTCTAAAACCACCATGAATAAAATGAGAACCTCCATCAGTCATGAGATATCTAGGAACTCCAAATCTAGGAAAAATAATATCTAAAAGCATTCTTAAAGAGGTCTCATCATCAGCACTTTTTGTGGGAATGGCTTCCACCCATTTAGTAACATAATCAACAACGACAAGTATATGAGTGTTACCTTCTGAAGAAGGGAAAGGACCCATGAAGTCAAATCCCCAACAATCGAATGGTTCAATAACAAGAGTATAATTCATAGGCATTTCATTGCATCTGGAGATATTACCAACCCTTTGACATTCATCACAGGATAAAATAAACCTTCTTGCATCGTTGAAGAGAGTTGGCCAATAAAAGCCCGATTGCAGATCCTTTTGCGCGGTTCTATCTCTGGCGTGATGTCCTCCATAAGCACTACCATGACACTTACTCAATATCTCTTGTTGTTCATATTCGGGAACACATCTTCGCAGAATACCATCCACTCCTTCTTTATATAAGTGCGGGTCATCCCAAAAATAATGCCTCAAGTCGTAAAAGAATTTCCTCCTTTGCTGAGCTGAAAAGGTTGGAGGCAAGTACTTGGAAACAATAAAGTTAGCATAATCAGCATACCAAGGACTATCTCGCGAGCTCACCTTTATTGCAGCCAATTGTTCATTTGGAAAACTATCATTAACAGGAACAGGATCATAAGCAATATTTTCCAATCTATACAAATTATCAGCAACAGGATTATCAGCACCTTTCCTATCTATAATATGCAACTCAAATTCTTGCAACAGAAGCACCCATCTAATAAGCCTCGGCTTAGCATATTTCTTTTGCATAAGGTATCTAATTGCAGCATGATCAATATGAATTGTAACTTTTGAATCAACAATATAGGATCTAAACTTGTCACAAGCAAAGACTACGGCTAACAATTCTTTTTCAGTTGTAGCATAATTTCTTTGAGCAGCATCAAGAGTTTTACTAGCATAATGAATAACATTCAATTTTTTATCTACTCGCTGTCCAAGAACAGCGCCTACAGCAAAATCACTAGCATCACACATAATTTCAAAAGGTAAGTTCCAATCAGGAGGTTCAACTATAGGAGCAGTTGTTAAGGCTTTCTTTAGAGTTTCAAAAGCTCCCTTACAATCATCATCAAAAACAAAAGGTACATCTTTTTGAAGAAGATTAGTAAGAGGTTTTGAAATCTTGGAGAAATCTTTAATAAATCTCCTATAAAACCCAGCATGACCAAGAACACTACGAATACCTTTAACATCCCTAGGATAGGGCATCTTCTCAATTGCTTCAACTTTAGCTCTATCAACTTCAATACCTCTCTCATAAATTTTATGCCCCAATACAATTCCTTCATTAACCATAAAGTGGCATTTCTCCCAATTAAGAACAAGGTTAGTTTCTTCACATCTCTGCAAAACTTTATCAAGGTTTCGCAAGCAATTGTCAAAATAATTCCCATAGACAGAAAAATCATCCATGAATACCTCTACAATATTCTCGCAAAAGCCGTGAAAAATAGCAGACATGCATCTTTGAAAAGTAGCAGGAGCATTACATAAACCAAAAGGCATACGTCTATAAGCATAAGTTCCATAGGGACAAGTGAAAGTGGTTTTCTCTTGATCCTTAGTTTTAACAGCAATTTGTGAAAACCTAGAATATCCATCAAGAAAGCAAAAATGAGTATTTTTAGACAACCTTTCTAACATTTGATCAATAGAAGGTAAAGGGTAATGATCTTTCTTAGTAACCTTATTAACTTTTCGATAATCAATGCACATTCTATACCCTACAACTACTCTTTGAGGGATGAGCTCATCATTATCATTAGGTACAACAGTCATTCCTCCTTTCTTAGGAACACAATGCACATGACTAACCCATCTACTATCAGCAATAGGATATATAATACCAGCTAGAAGTTTTAATACCTCATTTCTTGCCACATCCTTCATCTTAGGAATTAGACGACGCTGATGTTCAACAACAGGCTTTGCATCATCTTCCATATTAATGGCATGTTGGCAAATAGAGGGAGAAATCCCCTTCAAGTCATCAAGAGTGTAGCCAATAGCTCCTCGGTGTTTCTTCAATATTTCCAATAACCTTTCTTGCTCGAACTCTGAAAGCTTAGAACTAATAATAACAGGATATATTTTCTTATCATCAATATGAGCATATTTAAGATTATCAGGCAATGGTTTTAAATCAAAAACAAGATCTTCCTTTGGTGGTGGTGTTGTACCTAGATCTTCAACCGGTAAATCATGTTTGAGAATAGGTTGACGAAGGAAAATTTCATCAAGCTCATTTTTTTCTTCCCTAAAGACTTCACTCTCACTATTCTCCAAATGTTGCTGCAAAGGATTACTAGGAGCAAGAGCAATAGACGCACACTGTTCAACTCTAAAATCATTATTAGGCAAATCAGCTTTATAAGGAGTTTTGGCAAATTTAGAGAAATTAAACTCATAAGATTCACCATCAAATTTAGTCACAATTTTCTCTTTCTTGCAATCTATAACAGCTCCACAAGTATTTAGAAAAGATCTACCAAAAATAATAGGACAGGACTTACTAGCAGCCAAACCAAGTACCAAAAAGTCAGCAGGATATTTAATCTTACCACATAGAACTTCCACATCTCGAACAATACCAATTGGAGAGATAGTTTCTCTATTAGCTAGCCGAATAACCACATCAATATCTTCAAGTTCACAAGAACCAATTTCATGCATGATCTCCGTGTAAAGCTCATAAGGAATAGCACTAATACTTGCACCAATATCGCATAAACCATAATAACAATGATCACCAATTCTAACAGATAACATAGGAACACTAGTTTTCCTAGACTTATTAGGATGTGAAACAATATTAGAAGCATCTTCACAGAAAATAATATGACCATCTTCAACATTTTCAGTCACAAGATCTTTAACTATTGCAATAGCAGGTTCGACCTTTATTTGCTCTTCAGGTTCTATAGGTTTCTTTGCACTTTTATTAACCGCACTATTTATAACAGAATACTCCTTCATTTTAGCAGGGAAAGGAGTTTTTTCAATATAAGCTTCAGGAAGAACATGATCAACAGTTTCAATTACAACACATTTATTTATAAATGGATCAATTTTATCTTTATACGGTTCATGATACTTATCAAAATTCTTCCTAGGCAATTCAAAATGAGAGGCAAAAGCTTTATAAAGATTTGCAATGACTTGAGAATCAAGACCATAAGTAGCACCCATATTACGAAATTTATCAGTATCTATAAAAGTTTCAATGCATTTATAATCATAGTTTATACCTGACTCTCTATCTTTGTCGTTCTCCCATCCTTCAGTATTCTCCTGAATCCGATCAAGAAGGTCCCTTTTAAACTCTTCTTTGTTGCGTGTAAATGATCCAGAACAAGAAGTATCCAGCAAGGTCTTATCTTGAAAAGAAAGTCTTGCATAGAAATTATCAATGATAATATTACCAGGAAGCTCATGAATGGGGCATTTGAGCATTAAAGACTTCAATCTCCCCCACGCTTGGGCAATACTCTCTCCATCATGAGGCCAGAAATTATATATGCGGTTTCGGTCTTTGTGAATTTCACTTGGAGGATAGAATTTAGAATAAAATAGGGGCACAATATCATTCCATTCAAGAGAATCCCCATTCTTCAGTAATTTATACCAATGCGCCGCTTTACCAGACAGCGATATAGAGAATAGTTTCTTCCTAACTTCATCCATAGCAATACCTGCACACTTGAATAAACCGCATAATTCATGTAAGAACAGTAAATGATCTCCAGGATGGACAGTTCCATCCCCTTCATAGCGGTTATAAACAACACGTTCAATAATTTTCATAGGTATTTTGTATGGAACCTTGATACGTCTCCAACGTATCCATAATTTCTGATGTTCCATGCTTGTTTTATGACAATACTTACATGTTTTGCTCGCACTTTATAATGTTTTTGTGCGTTTTTCGGAACTAACCTATTAACAAGATACCACAGTGCCAGTTCCTGTTTTCTGCTGTTTTTGGTTCCAGAAAGGATGTTCGGGCAATATTCTCGGAATTGGACGAAATCAACGCCAAAGATCTTATTTTTCCCGGGAGGCTCCAGAACACCGAAGGAGAGTTGGAGACGGGCTAGGGGGCCACCACACGCCAGGGCCGCGCGAGCTCCACCCTGGCCGCGCCGGCCTATGGGGAGGAGGCCCCAGGCGCCCTCCTGCGCCGCCTCTTCGCCTATATAAGCCCTTCCGACCTTAAAACTCGATACCAATTGACGAAACTCCAGAAAGACTCCAGGGGCGCCGCCGCCATCGCGAAATTCCAATTCGGGGGACAGAAGTCTCTGTTTCGGCACCCTGCCGGGACGGGGAAGTGCCCCCGGAAGCCATCTCCATCAACGCCACCTCCTCCATCATGCTCCGTGAGTAGTTCCCCCATGGACTATGGGTTCTAGCAGTAGCTAGTTGGTATTCTCTCCCATGTACTTACATACAATGATCTCATGAGCTGCCTTACATGATTGAGATCCATTTGATGTAATCGGTGTTGTGTTTGTTGGGATCCGATGGATGATACATTATGATTAGTCTATCTATAAAGTTTGTGAAGTTATTGTTGCTGCAATCTTGTTGTGTTTAATGCTTGTCACTAGGGCCCGAGTGGCATGATCTTAGATTTAAGCTCTATACTTATTGCTTAGATTGTATCTACAAGTTGTATGCACATGTCGCTGTCCGGAACCAAAGGCCCCGAAGTGACAGAAATCGGGACAACCGGAGGGGAAGGCGGTGATGTGAGGATCACATGTTTTCACGGAGTGTTAATGCTTTGCTCCGGTACTCTATTAAAAGGAGTACCTTAATATCCAGTAGATTCCCTTGAGGCCCGGCTGCCACCGGCTGGTAGGACAAAAGATGTTGTGCAAGTTTCTCATTGCGAGCACGTACGACTATATATGGAAAACATGCCTACATGATTAATGAATTGATGTTCTTTCTTAATGCTTTATCAATCCTATCATTTGGCCAACTGTAATTTGTTCACCCAACACTTGTCACTTGTTATTGGAGAGTTACCACTAGTGTAGATCGCTGGGAACCCCGGTCCATCTCTCATCATCATATACTTGTTCTATATGTCATTGGAAGTAGTATCAAGTATTTTCCGGTGTCATTGCTCCTGTGTTACTATTACTGCTGCTGTGTTACTATTGCTCTCATATTACTGCTGCTTTCACATCACCCCTGTTACTAGTGCTTTTCCAGGTGCAGCTGAATTGACAACTCAGTTGTTAAGGCTTATAAGTATTCTTTACCTCCCCTTGTGTCGAATCAATAAATTTGGGTTTTACTTCCCTCGAAGACTGCTGCCATCCCCTATACTTGTGGGTCATCAAGACTGTTTTCTGGCGCCGTTGCCTGGGAGGCATAGCTCTACTCATAAGTTCACCTGGGGAGTACACTCTACCTCTCTCTCTGTTTTTATTTTGTTTTATTTTGTTTTGCTTAGTTTACTTCTATCTAGTTTATTTGTGCTTAGTTTATTTCTGTCTAGTATTATTTTTCTTAGTTTACTTTTGTCTAGTTTCTTTTTGTCTTGTTTTACTTTTCTCATATACCCAAAAATCCATAAAAATTTGAAAAATCTAAAAATTAAAAACTGCTGTTATGGGAGAACCCACAACTTATTTGGAGCTCATAGAATATTATAATAATTATAGAGAATCAAGAACTGGTAAAGTAATGAGTGCTATGATAGAAAAATTGAATACAATTGCTAAAATTTTGCTTAAACGCCATGATATAAATTGTTGCTCTAAAGAGGATACTAAACATCTGAAATTTCAATGTGGCTTTAGTGAAGAAGTTTTAATTAAGAACTATAATTGGAATAGCTATATTCATTTTGGGTTTGAAGAGGTAGAACAATTTGTCATATTTATGGGAGCCTCTGAGATAGAATCCTTCATGGCTAAAAATTATGAAACTTGTGTTGTTTGTAAGGACCTTAAAGATTATGTCTCTTCTATCCTTAATTTTTGCAATGAAAGTTACACCGATAATCCTTATATCATTGATTATAAAGAGAGGCTCATTAATGCACAAGAATGCACTCACAATTTGCAGGAACCTGTGGAAGAAGAAATTGAGGAACATGAAAGCTCATTGGATGAAAAAGAGGAGGAAATTGATGAACCTGAAAGCTCATTGGATGAAAAAGAAGAGGAGAGTGATGAACAAAAGGAGGAAGAATGGATTAGCTACCCATGCCAACCTTCTAATGAGAGTAACTCTTTACCTCTTACACTATTTGATTGTCCTCCATGCTTACCAAAAGAGGTTGAATGTTATGTTCCTGTGGATTCTCTTGAAATATTACCTATAAGTAAAACTTGTGAGAATAATTATGCTACTGTTATTTATGATAATCCATGCTACTTTGATAAATCTTATGATAATGCTTTGTTTGTGCCTGATGTCGAAATGCATGGTACTAAAGAATTTTGCGTAGCAAATGTTTATGATAAAGCTCTAGATGATGGTCCTATGTTTCTTGATAATATTAATTGTACTACTAATGAAAACGGGATTGGAGAATTCTTGACTTTATCTATGAGTCCCATATCTTTTGAGATTGATCAATCATCATGTTATATTGTTGATAAAAGTGGGTTTGAAAGTTTGGATCCCACTATCTTTGAGCTTGATAAAAATTATGTGTTTATGGATCATGAGAAGCATGCTGCATGTGATAGTTATATTGTTGAGTTTGTTCATGAAGCTACTAAAAATTATTATGAGAGAGGAAAATATGGTTGTAGAAATTTGCATGGTACTAAAACACCTCTCTATATGCTTAAAATTTTGAAGTTACTCTTGTTTTATCTTCTTATGCTTGTCACTTTGTTCTTCATGAATTTATTTGTGTACAAGATTCCTATGCATAGGAAGTGGGTTAGACTTAAATGTGTTTTGAATTTGCTTTTTGATGCTCTCTTTTGCTTCAACTCTTATTTCTTGCGAGTGCATCATTAAAACTGCTGAGCCCATCTTAATGGCTATAAAGAAAGAACTTCTTGGGAGATAACCCATGTGTTTATTTTGCTACTATTTTGTTGTGTTTTGAAAGTTGTTACTACTGTAGCAACCTCTCCTTATCTTTATTTTATTGCATTGTTGTGCCAAGTGAAGCCTCTAATCGAAGGTTGATACTAGATTTGGATTTCTGCGCGGAAACAGATTTCTATCTGTCATGAATATGGGCCTAATTCTCTGTAGGTAACTCCGAAAATTATGCCAATTTACGTGCGTGTTCCTCAGATATGTACGCAACTTTCATTAGTTTTGAGTTTTCTGATTTGAGCAACGGAAGTACCTCTTTAAAATTCGTCTTTACTGGCTGTTCTGTTTTGGCAGATTCTGTCTCTGTTTTTTTTGCATTGTCTCTAGTGGACTTTAAGCAAGGCTTTCTAGACGTGGAGAGCTGTAGCTAATGTTTTATTGAGTTCTTGCAATATGTCACTACAGAACCAAGGTGGATTCAAATTTTTTGAGTACTAACCCCTCTAATGAAGTTTATGAGAAGTTTGGTGTGAAGGAAGTTTTCAAGGGTCAAGAGAGGAGGATGATATATGATCAAGAAGAGTGAAAAGTCTAAGCTTGGGGATGCCCCCGTGGTTCATCCCTACATATTTCAAGAAGACTCAAGCGTCTAAGCTTGGGGATGCCCAAGGCATCCCCTTCTTCATCAACAACTTATCAGGTTTCTTCTAATGAAACTATATTTTTATTCGGTCACATCATATGTGCTTTACTTGGAGCGTCTGTGTGCTTTTATTTTTGTTTGTGTTTGAATAAATTCGGATCCTAGCAATCCTTGTTTGGGAGAGAGACACGCTCCGCTTTTTCATATGAATACTTGTTCTTCGTTTTACTTTTAATGTTCAATGATAAAAGTTGGAAGCTACAATACTTATGGTTATTTGGTTGGAAAAAGAAAATGCCTCATATTGACTTGGATAATTTGACACTTGGCAATTGTTTTGAGCTCTCAAGTAGATCATGATTAAGTTTTTTCATGTAGTTTAAACCTATTAGTGGAGAACTACTGTGGAGCTTGTTAAAATTGGTTTGCATGATTGGTCTCTCTTAAGGTCTAGATATTTTCTGGTAAAAGTGTTTGAGCAACAAGGAAGACAGTGTAGAGTATTATAATGCTTGCAATATGTTTTTATGTAAGTTTTGTTGTACCGGTTCATACTTGTGTTTGCTTCAAATAGCCTTGCTAGCCTAAGCCTTGTATCGAGAGGGAATACTTCTCATGCATCCAAAATCCTTGAGCCAACCACTATGCCATTTGTGTCCACCATACCTACCTACTACATGGTATTTCTCCGCCATTCCAAAGTAAATTGCTTGAGTGCTACCTTTAAACAATTCAAAATTTATTACCTCTGATTTGTGTCAATGTTTTATAGCTCATGAGGAAGTATGTGGTGTTTATCTTTCAATCTTGTTGGGCAACTTTCACCAATGGACTAGTGGCTTCATCCGCTTATCCAATAATTTTGCAAAAAAAGCTGGCAATGGGATTCCCAGTCCCAAATTAATTAACCAAAATAGACACTCCTCCATGGTATGTGATTGTTGGACGGCACCCGAAGGATTCGGTTAGCCATGGCTTGAGAAAGCAAAGGTGGGGAGGAGTGTCATCATAATAAAACTAAAATAAAAGGGCACTCTTTCATGGTATGAGATTGTTGGCAGGCACCCGAGGATTCGGTTAGCCATGGTTTGTGAAAGAAAGGTTGGAAGGAGTGCCACCCAAAAATAAAATAAAATGGGAGCCGCTCTTTGAAGGTTTGTCTGGCAAGGGGGTTAGAGTGCCCACTACCATTCGTTGACAACAACAAACACCTCTCAAAACTTTACTTTTATGCTCTCTTTATGCTTTCAAAACCAAAGCTCTAGCACAAATATAGCAATCAATGCTTCCCTCTGCGAAGGGCCATTCTTTTACTTTATGTTGAGTCAGTTTACCTACTTCCTTCCATCTTAGAAGCAAACACTTGTGTCAACTGTGCATTGATTCTTACATACTTCCTTATTTTCATTCATCATATTACTTTATGTTGACAATTATCCATGAGATATGCATGTTGAAAGTTGAAAGCAACTGCTGAAACTTAAATCTTCCTTTGTGTTGCTTCGATGCCTTTACTTTGAATTTATTGCTTTATGAATTAACTCTTGTGCAAGACTTTTGATGCTTGTCTTGAAAGTACTCTTCATGAAAAGTTTTGCTATATGTTATCTATTTGTTAGCAACTATAGATCATTGCCTTGAGTCACTTCATTCATTTCATATGCTTTGTAATAGTATGATCAAGGTTATGTAAGTAGCATGTCACTGCAGAAATTATTCTTTTTATCGTTTACCTACTCGAGGACGAGTAGGAACTAAGCTTGGGGATGCTGATACGTCTCCAACGTATCCATAATTTCTGATGTTCCATGCTTGTTTTATGACAATACTTACATGTTTTGCTCGCACTTTATAATGTTTTTGTGCGTTTTCCGGAACTAACCTATTAACAAGATGCCACAGTGCCAGTTCCTGTTTTCTGCTGTTTTTGGTTCCAGAAAGGCTGTTCGGGCAATATTCTCAGAATTGGACGAAATCAACGCCAAAGATCTTATTTTTCCCGGGAGGCTCCAGAACACCGAAGGAGAGTTGGAGGCGGGCCAGGGGCCACCACACGCCAGGGCCGCGCGGGCTCCACCCTGGTCGCGCCGGCCTATGGGGAGGAGGCCCCAGGCGCCCTCCTGCGCCGCTTCTTCGCCTATATAAGCCCTTTCGACATAAAAACTCGATACCAATTGACGAAACTCCAGAAAGACTTCAGGGGCGCCGCCGCCATCGCGAAACTCCAATTCGGGGGACAGAAGTCTCTGTTCCGGCACCCTGCCGGGACGGGGAAGTGCCCCCGGAAGCCATCTCCATCAAGGCCACCGCCTCCATCATGCTCCGTGAGTAGTTCCCCCATGGACTACGGGTTCTAGCAGTAGCTAGTTGGTATTCTCTCCCATGTACTTCAATACAATGATCTCATGAGCTGCCTTACATGATTGAGATCCATCTGATGTAATCGGTGTTGTGTTTGTTGGGATCCGATGGATGATACATTATGATTAGTCTATCTATAAAGTTTGTGAAGTTATTGTTGCTGCAATCTTGTTGTGTTTAATGCTTGTCACTAGGGCCCGAGTGGCATGATCTTAGATTTAAGCTCTATACTTATTGCTTAGATTGTATCTACAAGTTGTATGCACATGTCGCTGTCCGGAACCAAAGGCCCCGAAGTGACAGAAATCAGGACAACCGGAGGGGAAGGCTGTGGTATGAGGATCACAAGTTTTCACCAAGTGTTAATGCTTTGCTCCGGTGCTCTATTAAAAGGAATACCTTAATATCCAGTAGATTCCCTTGAGGCCCGGCTGCCACCGGCTGGTAGGACAAAAGATGTTGTGCAAGTTTCTCATTGCGAGCACGTACGACTATATATGGAAAACATGCCTACATGATTAATGAATTGATGTTCTTTCTTAATGCTTTATCAATCCTATCATTTGGCCAACTGTAATTTGTTCACCCAACACTTGTCACTTGTTATTGGAGAGTTACCACTAGTGTAGATCGCTGGGAACCCCGGTCCATCTCTCATCATCATATACTTGTTCTATATGTCATTGGAAGTAGTATCAACTATTTTCCGGTGTCATTGCTCCTGTGTTACTATTACTGCTGCTGTGTTACTATTGCTCTCATATTACTGCTGCTTTCACATCACCCATGTTACTAGTGCTTTTCCAGGTGTAGCTGAATTGACAACTCAGTTGTTAAGACTTATAAGTATTCTTTACCTCCCCTTGTGTTAAATCAATAAATTTGGGTTTTACTTCCCTCGAAGACTGCTGCGATCCCCTATATTTGTGGATCATCAAACCTCTTTCTCACCTGGCGCCTCATCCACTACCTTTGCAGTAGTAATAGATTTTCCAAATAAAAATTCAAGAGAAGATCTCTCCATAATGAATTATAGCAGCAGGCAGAAATAAAATCAGCACGAACAGTAAAAGTTTCCCTTACCAATAGCGCTTCACTCCCCGGCAACGGCGCCAGAAAATAGTCTTGATGACCCACAAGTACAGGGGGTGTATCATAGTATTTTCGATAAATAAGAGTGTTGAATCCAACGAGGAGCAGAAGGTGTTGACAAGCAGTTTCGATGAAGGATTCACTGTAAATGCTCACAGACAAGTATTCAGGGGGTTTTGATACAGCAGATAAATAAAGTACGAGTAAGTAAAATGCGAGAGTAATAATTGCAGCGAGTGGCCCAATCCTTTTTAGCACAAAGGACAAGCCGGTTTGTTTACTTATAATGACCAAACGTTCTTGAGGACACACGAGACTTTAGTCTAGTGCTTTCGCTTCATATAGCTGATTAATCTTCATTGTTTTGATAAGTGTTGTGTGGGTGAACCTATGCTAATGCACCGCCCTTCCTAGGACTAATACATACTTGTGATTATACCCCTTGCAAACATCCGCAACTACAAGAAAGTAATTAAGATAAATCTAACCACAGCCTTAAACTCTGAGATCCTGCTATCCCTCCTGCATCGATATACCAACGGGGGTTTAGGTTTCTGTCACTCCGGCAACCCCACAATTGGCAAACGAATACAAGATGTATTCCCCTAGGCCCATAAAGGTGAAGTATCATGTAGTCGACGTTCACATGACACCACTAGAAGAATAACACCACAACTTAAATATCATAACATTGAATATTACCCAACATAATTCACTACTAACATTTAGACTTCACCCATGTCCTCAAAAACTAAACGAACTACTCACGAGACATCATATGGAACATGATCAGAGGTGATATGATGATGAATAACAATCTGAAGTTAAACCTTGGTTCAATGGTTTCACTCAATAGCATCAATAACAAGTAGAAATCAATACCGGGAGAGTTTCCCCTATCAAACAATCAAGATCCAACCCTAATCGTTATAGCGGTGACAAGGTGCAGCGGTGGAGATGGCGGTGATGATGATGGAGATGATGGTGATGATGATGGAGATGATGTCCAGCTCGATGACGATGACGATGGCGTCGATTTCCCCCTCCGGGAGGGAATTTCCCCGGCAGATTTCAGCCTGCCGGAGAGCTCTTTTCTCTCTGGTGTTTTCCGTCCCGCAGAGGCGGCTGTGACTCTTCGCAACTATCCTCTGGAGTTTAGGTTTTCGGGACGAAGAAGTACGCGAAGGAGAGGGGGCTGTGGGCCCCCTCCCCACAAGGCGGTGCGGCCAGGCCTGGGCCCGCGCCGGCCTATGGGGGGCGATGGCGGCCCTCCTCGGCTCCTCCTTTTGGCTATCTTCGTCTTCTGGAAAAATAGGATTTTCAGTGTAATTTCCGTCAATTGTTGATCTTTCGAAATATTGCATTCTGACGGTGCTTTTCCAGCAGAATCCTGACTCCGGTGCGCGATTCTCCAACAATCATGAAACATGCAAAATAGATGAAATAACATAAGTATCACCTCTAAATATGAAATATATCAATGAATAACAGTAAATTATGATATAAAATAGTGATGCAAAATGGACGTATCAGACATTTCTTTCCTTTGCGTTGTGGACAGCGATTAGCCCAATGGCCTGTCTCGCCACACACCGAGCAAGGATCTTTCTTCTTCGTTTTCCCCTACTTCTTGAAGTTGGTAGTCTGGGAGACTCCCTTATTCTTTCCCTTGGATTTGTGGGCATTTTTCTGCACCATATTGGCAGCAGAACGTCCCTCGGTTCCTCCAGTATGTTTGTCTTTTGCCCTCGCCTTCTCCTCAACATCCAGAGAGTCCTTGATATTCACAACAGAAAACTCATGCCTCTGATGTTTCAGGGAAGTGGCAAAGTTCCTCCATGAAGGGGGAAGCTTAGCGACAATGCATCTCGCGACAAACTTGTCCGGTAGCACACAGTTGAGGAGCTCGAGTTCCTTTGCCATGATTTGTATCTCATGAGCCTGTTCTACCACGGATCGGTTCTCAACCATTCTGTAGTCATTGAACTGCTCCATAGCATACAGTTCACCTCCGGCATCGGTAGCACCAAACTTAGCGTCCAGTGCATCCCACAGTTCCTTCCCATTTCGGATGTGCAGATAAGCATCAACCAACTTGTCTCCAAGCACACTTAAGACGACACCCACAAAGATTACGGTGGCATTCCTGAACGCTTTATCCTCGTCAGGAGTAAGCGGACCTCTGGGAGTACCTTCCGCAACTCGGTGCACGCACATAGAAGTGAGTCACAAGAGGGTTTTATTCTGCCATCTCTTGAAATGAGAACCCGTAAACGGGCTCGGTTTAAGCGCAGCAGCAAAACCAGACGATGAAAATTGCCTAAGCAGATAAGGTTTTTGGATTGTTGGATTATTAGGCAATTTCCGTGTGAGTTTAATTACCGAAAGCAACATTACAGATGCACAAGCATACTTAACCACACACATCAGACTAAGCACATGCATCAGATCTGAACATGGAACAAGTAGCATTGCAAGGTAGGAGAGGAAAAGCACATACATCGCGACCGGGAAGGTCGCACCAGCAGCAGCACCATCACCACCATGGGAGTTGTTGATGTCACCCATGGTGTAGTCGGATCTATCGATGAAGCAGCCGAACCGTCGAAGAAGAAGACGAACAGCAGCGAGCAGTCGCGCCGAGACGCTCCCCAAAAACCTTATCGCTCGTCTCCCGGTGCAGGATCTCAACGGACGGGGTTTCGGAGGCCTGCTCTCCCGGACGGCCATGCACGCAGTCGCCGGGATGCGGAAGACTAGAGAGTAGCACAGCAAAAGGAACTTCGCGAGAGAGAGGTCTAAGAGCACTGTTCTCCAGATCTGATCGGTCTCCTTGTATAGCCTGGGAGGAGAGCCGCCCCGACCGTGTTGACACGCGTAGGAAGCCAGGGACACGCGGCGAGCATGCACATGCAGGTCGACACGTACCCAACATAGTTGGTGCACCTAGCAAAAATTTAGGCTTTCCTTGAGTGTGTCTCGAACTCGAACTCGAGTCACGTGACGTGACGTGACGTGACGTGCCGAGCCGAGGCGGGGCGGACGGAGGAGGAGGAGTGCGCGAGGGCTCCTTCTATTCTCACTCACTTGGAATGACTAGAACAGCAGCCCTTATATACCACTCCAACTCTCTCCCAAATGTGGGACTAAACTTTGTCCCCCAAGGCTGTCCCAAGCTGTCAACGTGATGGGCCTTGAGATTTCAGGAATTGTAGACCACATGGGCTGCCTTACTGGGCTGCAGCCCATCTACATTTAACACTATTTATTACTCCCTCCGTCCCAGTTCGCAAGGCAAAGTTTTCAAATATCTTGGCCCAAGGTGAATTCTTATTGGCTCTAAATTTCCATGTAAAAACGTTAACATCGGCGCTGCAATTAATTGGGAAATAAAAAAGAACTTTATTTTCTACCCTTTAATTCACACATGGTGCATGCAAAGTACTAATGAGCCTAGTTTTACACGGTGGGATACGAAAGGAGGGGTCTTTTGAATGCAATAATGAATCAGTTTTACTCCCACATTAAATGCAAATGTGCCTAGGAGGTGGGACATTTTGGGACAAATATTTTTTGGAACTTTACCTTGCGAACTGGGAGGGTGGGAGTACTGTAAATATATGTGATATTGATTGTCAAAATCGGAAAAAATCCTATCGTGCCCAACATCACCTTCCAGCCTCATTGATAGCAAGCACGGAAGACCTCACTGGCTGCCCCACTGCCTGTTCATGACCCGTTGCCGCTGCCTGCTGCTACACCGTCGGCTCGCGCGCACTCCGGTTTGCACTGTCCCAGTGGCTTTATCTCACTGTCGTCGATGGCGCTGCTACGTGCGAGACGGCCTTGCCCCAGAGAAAGGAACCCGGCGCGCCGGAGACAGCCGCTTGACGGCGGCATTCGCCGGTGTTCACACGGATTTGGTTGCAATCGGGGCAGAATTTGGCCGGAGTTGTAAGAGCATCCCCTGCCGTTGGGGCTCCCCAAGCCGAAATCCGGCGTTATTTAGCGCCGGATGGATGTATTTTGTGGTCTGGGGAGGCCCATTTTTCCAGCCGCGAGCCCATGGTCGCCTTCTGACGCGCACCCACCGCGTGCATAGTGACGGCGCAGTCACCGGGAAGGGCAATCGTCGGAGTTCCCTCAACGCATTGAACCGTCGCGAAGTGGTCTGGAGAGCCGAAACGACTCGTCGGGAACGGTCGAAGTGGCCTCGATGCGAGAACCGCCGTAATGGAGCACGAACTCCGCGGAAGAGCAACCGCCGCTCTCTTCGTCGAGAGACCTACATATACGGTTTCCGACAGCCGACGCCATTCATCTGTTCTCTCCTCACCATCCTCCGTCAACCATGAGCGATCTCTCTTGGCCATCGGACACCGACAACGAGGGGAAGCCGCCTGGATGGCGCCATTGGTGGGATAAAGCTGCATCGTCCAGCAGCGACGATTCCCCCCCGCCGGCCAGCGAGGACGAATGGGATGACGACGAGGAGGACGAGGAGGAGGACGAAGAGGCCAAGGAGCAGGCCGAGGAAGAGGCCGAGGAAAAGGAGGAGCAGCAGGAGGAGGACGACGAAGAGGCTGAGGACACTGACGAGGAGGAGGACTCAACTTCCTCCGACGAGGAGGTGACGAGCCGGAAGCGTCGCCGCCACGACGATGAGGCGGGGCCATGTAGAAAGAAGAAGTAGTTTAAGTTTGTTTTAAAGTTTTTATATGTAATTTTTATGTTTATTCGAATTATATTCGAAAAATATATAATTTATCTATGTTGCACCACTTGAGAGTTCAAAGCTTTCGTTCGACGAGGGTATTGCCGTAGATCGGGAAGACGAGGGTATTGCCGTAGATCGGGAAGACGAGGGTATTGCCGTACAAACCCAGGCCATTGTCGCCGACAAGTTGGGGCCACGCGCGCTTTCGTTTCGTCCGGACTCCCCGAGCGCTCCCCGGGGGGCCGGGGATGGCGTGGGCTCGCCGGATGGATGAAGGGCCAAATCCGGACGAAAACGAGGAACCGGGGGCGCGACTGGACCGAATTACGCCGTTCGGATGAAAAAAACGCTCGCGGGGGGCCTGTTCGGGGGGACGAGTGGAGATGCTCTAAATACTTGGCCAAAGTTTGGCCGGAATCGGGTTGACACGACGGCATTTGGACAGACCCGGGGCGGCTCTAGCAGTGATAGGGCAGCGTGCGACCTAAAATATCCTACCCGCCAAAATTTTGGTGTTTTTTTTTTTTGAACAAGTTTTTATTTTTTTGAACAAGAAAATTTTGGTGTTTTCAATATAGTGAAAAACTTGCCCTCGCGTAATGTACTGTAAATTGTACTTGGGCTGTTTCAGTATACTTTTTAAAAATCGGCACGAGTGACACTTTTAGCACATGCACTATAAATTTGTAAATTTATAAATTATGAATTTATACTATAGTGGCTGTTTCGGTATACTGCAAAAAAGGGGTACGGAGGACGTTTTCAGTGCCCACAGTTTCAAAATAATGAACGTTCTAGTTTAGTCCTAATCAAACATCTCTTAATTGGACCCAAGTCACAACAAAAATGTCCATATCTACAAGAAAAATCTATTTAGTAAAAAAAATTATTATATAGGAAATTTAATAAAGCGAATTCGGTGTTTTAAATATTGATATATTATTCTACAAATTTAGTCAAGTTTATAATAGTTTGACTTTAGGATAAACCTATAATCTCGATTATTTTGAAACGGAAAGAATATACTAACCTGCGGTTATTTTCACTACAGTCAGTTTGCCCTAGAGTTACTGTCTTCTTTAGTCACGAGTTCGAAGGACTTTCATCTTCATCCCTAAAAATGACGGAGATCTCACGCGAACGTGCGGAAATTGACACGGCGGATCGACTCAACCTCGGGCGCATGATCTATATGGTGATCGGTGGATCTAAATCTGCACCCCACCCTCTCAGCCCGAACCCCCGCCGCCGCCGCCGGTAGTGCCGTCGGGGCAAAGACCCACGGGGCGTGGCGGCGACGGGGGCCCTTCCTCATCGATGCGTGGTGGACGGCGGCCGGATCTCCCCTCCTTGACGCATGGTGGACCGGCATACGCGGATGGGATGGGCAGCGGCGGCCTGCGCTGCGGTCCCCCTTCTCCCGTCGGCTCTCCCCTGGTGGACCGGCCGACGCGGATGGGATGGGTGGCAGCGGCCTGCGCTGCGGTCTCCCTCCTCCCGTCGGCTCTCCGCAGCACTCCGGCAGGGGCTGGTGGTGGGCGGCGGCCAAGCCCATGGCCTGCGCCAATTCCCCCCCCCCCCCGCCTCTCGTCTGTGAGTGGAGGCGATCTCGGGCTTCACCCGCGACACGAGGTCGCCCGGGGCAGCAGCCTTGGGTACGACGGTGGAGGGGCCCCTCTTCTTCGCCGGAGAGGGTCGTCCTGCGGTTGGTGGTGGTGGATCTATCGATCTATCACCGTGTTCCGGCGGCGAGATGGAGAAGCATGGAAGCCGGCGACGGTGTCACCGGTGGAGGGTTGGAGTGGCCAGCCCGGGATGGTCGCCGACGTGGGGGTCCGACCTGAATAAAGGCGGCGGTCCTAGGGTCTCTCTTGCGTGAAGAGGTAGACCTACCGGAGGCCTGGACTCGTGATCTGGCCGGTGTGTTGTGTTTCGGAAGGCTCCGCCAGCGAATGTAACAGTGCTTTTTTCCTGGAGTTTGCTGGATCGGTGGTATTCGGTCGTGCGCACCCATGCTTTTATTTCGAGCGATTGGTTCTGGAGGGAGCGGCGCGAAGCTCTTTTTCTGTGTTGACATCAAGTGACTATGGATCCATGATGAAAGTCGGAAGAAGAGAATTTCATGAATGCCGGAGGGGAGGACTAGCTAAGGGAGGTTCTAGTCTCCACGCTGTTGAGGGACTTGCTTGGTGTTCCGGGCTTCACAGCAGCGGTATGAAAGTGCGGACGACAACACAGGTGAAGTTCAGAGTCATGCCTTTCAGGGTGAAAACCCAAGGTCTGGCCTTAACTGGTTGTGCTTGGCAATTAACTTGTTGGAGGCTGATGTCTACGGGTGCTTCTATTCTTGCAGACAGTGTTGGGCCTCCAAGAGCAGAGGTTTGTAGAACAGAAGCAAGTTTCCCTTAAGTGGATCACCCAAGGTTTATCGATCTCAGGGAGGAAGAGGTCAAAGATATCCCTCTCATGCAACCCTGCAACCACAAAGCAAGAAGTCTCTTGTGTCCCCAACACACCTAATAGGTGCACTAGTTCGGCGAAGAGATAGTGAAATACAGGTGGTATAAATAAGTAGTAGCAACGGCACCAGAAAAGTGCTTTGCCCAGGACAGTAAACAAGCAGTAGTAACGCAGCAGTAGTAACGCAGTAAAACAGTAAACAAGCAGCGATACAGTATTTAGGAACAAGGCCTAGGGATTAGACTTTCACTAGTGGACACTCTCAACTTTGATCACATAATAGGATAGATAAATGCATACTCTACACTCTCTTGTTGGATGATGAACACCATTGCGTAGGATTACACGAACCCTCAATGCCGGAGTTAACAAGCTCCACAATTCAATGTTCATATTTAAATAACCTTAGAGTGCATGACAGATCAACACAACTAAACCAAGTACTAACGTAGCATGCACACTGTCACCTTCACGCTACGAAAGGAGGCATATATCACATCAATACCATCATAGCAATAGTTAACTTCATAATCTACAAGAGATCACAATCATAGCCTACGCCAAGTACTAACACGGATGCACACACTGTCACCATTACACCGTGCAGGAGGAATAAACTACTTTAATAACATCACTAGAGTAGCACATAGATAAATTGTGATACAAAACACATTGCAATCATAAAGAGATATAAATAAGCACTTCACTATGCCATTCATAACAGTGAATAAGTATTCTGTGAAATATAGCCTAAGAGACCCACACGGTGCACACACTGTCACCTTTACACACGTGGGACAAGGAGTCTCCGGAGATCACATAAGTAAAATTCACTTGACTAGCATAACGACATCTAGATTACAAGCATCATCATATGAATCTCAATCATGTAAGGCAGCTCATGAGATTATTGTATTGAAGTACATAGGAGAGAGATGAACCACATAGCTACCGGTACAGCCCCGAGCCTCGATGGAGAACTACTCCCTCCTCATGGGAGACAGCAGCGGTGATGAAGATGGCGGTGGTGTCGATGGAGGAGCCTTCCGGGGGCACTTCCCCGTCCCGGCGGCGTGCCGGAACAGAGACTCCTGTCCCCCAGATCTTGGCTTCGCGATGGCGGCGGCTCTGGAAGGTTTCTCGTACCGTGGCTTTTTCGTATCGAGGTTTTAGGTCGAGGGGGCTTAAATAGGCGAAGAGACGGCGTCAGAGGGTCGAAGAGGCGACGACACCATAAGGCGGCGCGGCCAGGGCCTGGGCCGCGCCGGCCTATCATCTGGGGCCCCTGTGGCCCCCCTCTGGCGACTCTCGGGTGTTCTGGATGCTTCCGGGCAAAATAGGACCCTGGGCGTTGATTTCGTCCAATTCCGAGAATATTTCCTTACTAGGATTTCTGAAACCAAAAACAGCAGAAAACAGGAACTGGCCCTTCGGCATCTCGTCAATAGGTTAGTTCCGGAAAACGCATAAATATGACATAAAGTGTGCATAAAACATGTAGATATCATCAATAATGTGGCATGGAACATAAGAAATTATCGATACGTCGGAGACGTATCAGCATCCCCAAGCTTAGTTTCTGCTCGTCCCGAGCAGGTAAACGATAAACAAAGATAATTTCTGGAGTGACATGCCATCATAACCTTGATCATACTATTTGTAAGCATATGTAGTGAATGCAGCGATCAAACAATGTATATGACATGAGTAAACAACTGAATCATATAGCAAAGACTTTTCATGAATAGTACTTCAAGACAAGCATCAATAAGTCTTGCATAAGAGTTAACTCATAAAGTAATAATTCAAAGTATAAGCATTGAAGCAACACAAAGGAAGATTAAGTTTCAGCGGTTGCTTTCAACTTGTAACATGTATATCTCATGGATATTGTCAACATAGAGTAATATAACAAATGTAATATGCAAGTATGTAGGAATCAATGCACAGTTCACACAAGTGTTTGCTTCTTGAGATGGAGAGAAATAGGTGAACTGACTCAACAATAAAAGTAAAAGAATGGTCCTTCAAAGAGGAAAGCATCGATTGCTATATTTGTGCTAGAGCTTTGATTTTGAAAACAAGAAACAATTTTGTCAACGGTAGTAATAAAGCATATGTGTTATGTAGATTATTTCTTACAAGTTGCAAGCCTCATGCATAGTATACTAATAGTGCCCGCACCTTGTCCTAATTAGCTTGGACTACAGGGATTATCGCAATGCACATGTTTTAACCAAGTATCACAAAGGGGTACCTCTATGCCGCCTGTACAAAGGTCTAAGGAGAAAGCTCGCATTGGATTTCTCGCTATTGATTATTCTCAACTTAGACATCCATACCGGGACAACATAGACAACAGATAATGGACTCCTCTTTTATGCATAAGCATGTAGCAACGATTAATTTTCTCATATGAGATTGAGGATATATGTCCAAAACTGAAACTTCCACCATGGATCATGGCTTTAGTTAGCGGCCCAATGTTCTTCTCTAACAATATGCACGCTCTAACCATAAGGTGGTAGATCTCCCTTACTTCAGACAAGACGAACATGCATAGCAACTCACATGATATTCAACAAAGAGTAGTTGATGGCGTCCCCAGGAACATGGTTATCGCACAACGAGCAACTTAATAAGAGATAAAGTGCATAAGTACATATTCAATACCACAATAGTTTTTAAACTATTTGTCCCATGAGCTATATATTGTAAAGGTAGAGGATAGAAATTTAAAGGTAGCACTCAAGCAATTTACTTTGGAATGGCGGAGAAATACCATGTAGTAGGTAGGTATGGTGGACACAAATGGCATAGTGGTTGGCTCAAGTATTTTGGATGCATGAGAAGTATTCCCTCTCGATACAAGGTTTAGGCTAGCAAGGCTATTTGAAACAAACACAAGGATGAAGCGGTGCAGCAAAACTCACATAAAGGACATATTGTAAACATTATAAGACTCTACACCGTCTTCCTTGTTGTTCAAACTCAATACTAGAAATTATCTAGACCTTAGAGAGACCAAATATGCAAACCAAATTTTAGCATGCTCTATGTATTTCTTCATTAATAGGTGCAAAGTATATGATGCAAGAGCTTAAACATGAGCACAACAATTGCCAAGTATCACATTATCCAAGACATTATAGCAATTACTACATGTAGCATTTTCTGTTTCCAACCATATAACAATTAACGAAGCAGTTTCAACCTTCGCTATGAACATTAAAAGCTAAGAACACATGTGTTCCTACGAACCAGCGGAGCGTGTCTCTCTCCCACACAAGCATGAATTTATTCAAACAAAAACAAAAACAAGAAACATACAGACGCTCCAAGTAAAGTACATAAGATGTGACCGAATAAAAATATAGTTTCAAGAGAAGGAACCTGATAATTTGTCGATGAAGAAGGGGATGCCTTGGGCATCCCAAAGCTTAGATGCTTGAGTCTTCTTGAAATATGCAGGGATGAACCACCGGGGCATCCCCAAGCTTAGACTTTTCACTCTTCTTGATCGTAGTATATCATCCTCCTCTCTTGACCCTTGAAAACTTCCTTCACACCAAACTCGAAACAAACTCATTAGAGGGTTAGTGCATAATCAAAAACTCACATGTTCAGAGGTGACACAATCATTCTTAACACTTCTGGACATTGCCCAAAGCTACTGGAAGTTAATGGAACAAAGAAATCCATCCCACATAGCAAAAGAGGCAATGCGAAATAAAAGGCAGAATCTGTCAAAACAGAACAGTCCGTAAAGACGAATTTTATTGAGGCACCAGACTTGCTCAAATGAAAATGCTCAAATTGAATGAAAGTTGCGTACATATCTGAGGATCACTCACGTAAATTGAGATAATTTTCTGATTTACCTACAGAGAATTTTGCCCAGATTCGTGACAGCAAAGAAATCTGTTTCTGCGCAGTAAATCAAATCTAGTATCAACCTTTCTATCAAAGACTTTACTTGGCACAACAAAACACAAAACTAAGATAAGGAGAGGTTGCTACAGTAGTAAACAACTTCCAAGACACAAATATAAAATAAAGTACTGTAGCAAAATAACACATGGGTTATCTCCCAAGAAGTTCTTTCTTTATAGCCATTAAGATGGGCTCAGCAGTTTTAATGATGCACTCGCAAGAAATAGTATTTGAAGCAAAAGAGAGCACCAAGAGGCAAATTCAAAACACATTTAAGTCTAACATGCTTCCTATGCATAGGAATCTTGTAAATAAACAAGTTCATGAAGAGCAAAGTAACAAGCATAGGAAGATAAAACAAGTGTAGCTTCAAAAATTTCAGCACATAGAGAGGTGTTTTAGTAACATGAAAATTTCTACAGCCATATTTTCCTCTCTCATAATAACTTTCAGTAGCAACATGAGCAAACTCAACAATATAACTATCAAATGAAACATTCTTATCATGAGTCTCATGCATAAAATTATTACTCTCCACATAAGCATAATCAATTTTATTAGTTGTAGTGGGAGCAAATTCAACAAAGTAGCTATCATCAAATATAGGAGGCATATTGTAATCATAATCAAATTTATCCTCCATAACAGGTGGCACCAAAAGACTACTATCATTATAATCATCATAAATAGGAGGTAAAGTATCATCAAAGTAAATTTTCTCCTCAATGCTTGGGGGACTAAAAAGATCATGCTCATCAAAACCAGCTTCCCCAAGCTTAGAATTTTCCATAGCATTAGCAACAATAGTGTTCAAAGCATTCATATTAATAACATTCCCATTAGCATGCATATAAAGTTCTATGGGTTTTTTAATTCTCTCTTCAAACACATCATGTCCTAATTCAAGATAAAGTTCATAAAGATCTCTCATATTTTTGTTGTTTTCCATTATGCCTAACTAGTGTAAACAAGAAACAAAAAGATGCAATACAGGATCTAAAGGAAATAGCTTCGAGCACAAAAACAATGGCGCCAGAAAAGTACTGTTACCTGGAACCAGAGTATGAGTGCCTTTTACCTTTCCTCCCCGGCAACGGCACCAGAAAATTGCTTGATGTCTACGGGTGCTTCTATGCTTGTAGACAGTGTTGGGCCTCCAAGAGCAGAGGTTTGTAGAACAGCAGCAAGTTTCCCTTAAGTGGATCACCCAAGGTTTATCGATCTCAGGGAGGAAGAGGTCAAAGATATCCCTCTCATGCAACCCTGCAACCACAAAGCAAGAAGTCTCTTGTGTCCCCAACACACCTAATAGGTGCACTAGTTCGGCGAAGAGATAGTGAAATACAGGTGGTATAAATAAGTAGTAGCAACGGCACCAGAAAAGTGCTTTGCTAAACAAGCAGTAGTAACGCAGCAGTAGTAACGCAGTAAAACAGTAAACAAGCAGCGATAGCAGTATTTAGGAACAAGGCCTAGGGATTAGACTTTCACTAGTGGACACTCTCAACTTTGATCACATAACAGGATAGATAAATGCATACTCTACACTCTCTTGTTGGATGATGAACACCATTGCGTAGGATTACACGAACCCTCAATGCCGGAGTTAACAAGCTCCACAATTCAATGTTCATATTTAAATAACCTTAGAGTGCATGACAGATCAACACAACTAAACCAAGTACTAACGTAGCATGCACACTGTCACCTTCACGCTACGAAAGGAGGCATATATCACATCAATACCATCATAGCAATAGTTAACTTCATAATCTACAAGAGATCACAATCATAGCCTACGCCAAGTACTAACACGGATGCACACACTGTCACCATTACACCGTGCAGGAGGAATAAACTACTTTAATAACATCACTAGAGTAGCACATAGATAAATTGTGATACAAAACACATTGCAATCATAAAGAGATATAAATAAGCACTTCACTATGCCATTCATAACAGTGAATAAGTATTCTGTGAAATATAGCCTAAGAGACCCACACGGTGCACACACTGTCACCTTTACACACGTGGGACAAGGAGTCTCCGGAGATCACATAAGTAAAATTCACTTGACTAGCATAACGACATCTAGATTACAAGCATCATCATATGAATCTCAATCATGTAAGGCAGCTCATGAGATTATTGTATTGAAGTACATAGGAGAGAGATGAACCACATAGCTACCGGTACAGCCCCGAGCCTCGATGGAGAACTACTCCCTCCTCATGGGAGACAAAGAATGTGATGAAGATGGCGGTGGTGTCGATGGAGGAGCCTTCCGGGGGCACTTCCCCGTCCCGGCGGCGTGCCGGAACAGAGACTCCTGTCCCCCAGATCTTGGCTTCGCGATGGCGGCGGCTCTGGAAGGTTTCTCGTACCGTGGCTTTTTCGTATCGAGGTTTTAGGTCGAGGGGGCTTAAATAGGCGAAGAGACGGCGTCAGAGGGTCGAAGAGGCGACGACACCATAAGGCGGCGCGGCCAGGGCCTGGGCCGCGCCGGCCTATCATCTGGGGCCCCTGTGGCCCCCCTCTGGCGACTCTCAGGTGTTCTGGATGCTTCCGGGCAAAATAGGACCCTGGGCGTTGATTTCGTCCAATTCCGAGAATATTTCCTTACTAGGATTTCTGAAACCAAAAACAGCAGAAAACAGAACCGGCCCTTCGGCATCTCGTCAATAGGTTAGTTCCGGAAAACGCATAAATATGACATAAAGTGTGCATAAAACATGTAGATATCATCAATAATGTGGCATGGAACATAAGAAATTATCGATACGTCGGAGACGTATCAGCATCCCCAAGCTTAGTTTCTGCTCGTCCCAGCGGTAAACGATAAACAAAGATAATTTCTGGAGTGACATGCCATCATAACCTTGATCATACTATTTGTAAGCATATGTAGTGAATGCAGCGATCAAACAATGTATATGACATGAGTAAACAACTGAATCATATAGCAAAGACTTTTCATGAATAGTACTTCAAGACAAGCATCAATAAGTCTTGCATAAGAGTTAACTCATAAAGCAATAATTCAAAGTATAAGCATTGAAGCAACACAAAGGAAGATTAAGTTTCAGCGGTTGCTTTCAACTTGTAACATGTATATCTCATGGATATTGTCAACATAGAGTAATATAACAAATGTAATATGCAAGTATGTAGGAATCAATGCACAGTTCACACAAGTGTTTGCTTCTTGAGATGGAGAGAAATAGGTGAACTGACTCAACAATAAAAGTAAAAGAATGGTCCTTCAAAGAGGAAAGCATCGATTGCTATATTTGTGCTAGAGCTTTGATTTTGAAAACAAGAAACAATTTTGTCAACGGTAGTAATAAAGCATATGTGTTATGTAGATTATTTCTTACAAGTTGCAAGCCTCATGCATAGTATACTAATAGTGCCCGCACCTTGTCCTAATTAGCTTGGACTACAGGGATTATCGCAATGCACATGTTTTAACCAAGTATCACAAAGGGGTACCTCTATGCCGCCTGTACAAAGGTCTAAGGAGAAAGCTCGCATTGGATTTCTCGCTATTGATTATTCTCAACTTAGACATCCATACCGGGACAACATAGACAACAGATAATGGACTCCTCTTTTATGCATAAGCATGTAGCAACGATTAATTTTCTCATATGAGATTGAGGATATATGTCCAAAACTGAAACTTCCACCATGGATCATGGCTTTAGTTAGCGGCCCAATGTTCTTCTCTAACAATATGCACGCTCTAACCATAAGGTGGTAGATCTCCCTTACTTCAGACAAGACGAACATGCATAGCAACTCACATGATATTCAACAAAGAGTAATTGATGGCGTCCCCAGGAACATGGTTATCGCACAACGAGCAACTTAATAAGAGATAAAGTGCATAAGTACATATTCAATACCACAATAGTTTTTAAACTATTTGTCCCATGAGCTATATATTGTAAAGGTAGAGGATAGAAATTTAAAGGTAGCACTCAAGCAATTTACTTTGGAATGGCGGAGAAATACCATGTAGTAGGTAGGTATGGTGGACACAAATGGCATAGTGGTTATTTTGGATGCATGAGAAGTATTCCCTCTCGATACAAGGTTTAGGCTAGCAAGGCTATTTGAAACAAACACAAGGATGAAGCGGTGCAGCAAAACTCACATAAAGGACATATTGTAAACATTATAAGACTCTACACCGTCTTCCTTGTTGTTCAAACTCAATACTAGAAATTATCTAGACCTTAGAGAGACCAAATATGCAAACCAAATTTTAGCATGCTCTATGTATTTCTTCATTAATAGGTGCAAAGTATATGATGCAAGAGCTTAAACATGAGCACAACAATTGCCAAGTATCACATTATCCAAGACATTATAGCAATTACTACATGTAGCATTTTCTGTTTCCAACCATATAACAATTAACGAAGCAGTTTCAACCTTCGCTATGAACATTAAAAGCTAAGAACACATGTGTTCCTACGAACCAGCGGAGCGTGTCTCTCTCCCACACAAGCATGAATTTATTCAAAAAAAAACAAAAACAAGAAACATACAGACGCTCCAAGTAAAGTACATAAGATGTGACCGAATAAAAATATAGTTTCAAGAGAAGGAACCTGATAATTTATCGATGAAGAAGGGGATGCCTTGGGCATCCCCAAGCTTAGATGCTTGATTCTTCTTGAAATATGCAGGGATGAACCACCGGGGCATCCCCAAGCTTAGACTTTTCACTCTTCTTGATCGTAGTATATCATCCTCCTCTCTTGACCCTTGAAAACTTCCTTCACACCAAACTCGAAACAAACTCATTAGAGGGTTAGTGCATAATCAAAAACTCACATGTTCAGAGGTGACACAATCATTCTTAACACTTCTGGACATTGCCCAAAGCTACTGGAAGTTAATGGAACAAATAAATCCATCCCACATAGCAAAAGAGGCAATGCGAAATAAAAGGCAGAATCTGTCAAAACAGAACAGTCCGTAAAGACGAATTTTATTGAGGCACCAGACTTGCTCAAATGAAAATGCTCAAATTGAATGAAAGTTGCGTACATATCTGAGGATCACTCACGTAAATTGAGATAATTTTCTGAGTTACCTACAGAGAATTTTGCCCAGATTCGTGACAGCAAAGAAATCTGTTTCTGCGCAGTAAATCAAATCTAGTATCAACCTTTCTATCAAAGACTTTACTTGGCACAACAAAACACAAAACTAAGATAAGGAGAGGTTGCTACAGTAGTAAACAACTTCCAAGACACAAATATAAAATAAAGTACTGTAGCAAAATAACACATGGGTTATCTCCCAAGAAGTTCTTTCTTTATAGCCATTAAGATGGGCTCAGCAGTTTTAATGATGTACTCGCAAGAAATAGTATTTGAAGCAAAAGAGAGCACCAAGAGGCAAATTCAAAACACATTTAAGTCTAACATGCTTCCTATGCATAGGAATCTTGTAAATAAACAAGTTCATGAAGAGCAAAGTAACAAGCATAGGAAGATAAAACAAGTGTAGCTTCAAAAATTTCAGCACATAGAGAGGTGTTTTAGTAACATGAAAATTTCTACAGCCATATTTTCCTCTCTCATAATAACTTTCAGTAGCAACATGAGCAAACTCAACAATATAACTATCAAATGAAACATTCTTATCATGAGTCTCATGCATAAAATTATTACTCTCCACATAAGCATAATCAATTTTATTAGTTGTAGTGGGAGCAAATTCAACAAAGTAGCTATCATCAAATATAGGAGGCATATTGTAATCATAATCAAATTTATCCTCCATAACAGGTGGCACCAAAAGACTACTATCATTATAATCATCATAAATAGGAGGTAAAGTATCATCAAAGTAAATTTTCTCCTCAATGCTTGGGGGACTAAAAAGATCATGCTCATCAAAACCAGCTTCCCCAAGCTTAGAATTTTCCATAGCATTAGCAACAATAGTGTTCAAAGCATTCATATTAATAACATTCCCATTAGCATGCATATAAAGTTCTATGGGTTTTTTAATTCTCTCTTCAAACACATCATGTCCTAATTCAAGATAAAGTTCATAAAGATCTCTCATATTTTTGTTGTTTTCCATTATGCCTAACTAGTGTAAACAAGAAACAAAAAGATGCAATACAGGATCTAAAGGAAATAGCTTCGAGCACAAAAACAATGGCGCCAGAAAAGTACTGTTACCTGGAACCAGAGTATGAGTGCCTTTTACCTTTCCTCCCCGGCAACGGCGCCAGAAAATTGCTTGATGTCTACGGGTGCTTCTATGCTTGTAGGCAGTGTTGGGCCTCCAAGAGCAGAGGTTTGTAGAACAGCAGCAAGTTTCCCTTAAGTGGATCACCCAAGGTTTATCGATCTCAGGGAGGAAGAGGTCAAAGATATCCCTCTCATGCAACCCTGCAACCACAAAGCAAGAAGTCTCTTGTGTCCCCAACACACCTAATAGGTGAACTAGTTCGGCGAAGAGATAGTGAAATACAGGTGGTATAAATAAGTAGTAGCAACGGCACCAGAAAAGTGCTTTGCCCAGGACAGTAAACAAGCAGTAGTAACGCAGCAGTAGTAACGCAGTAAAACAGTAAACAAGCAGCGATAGCAGTATTTAGGAACAAGGCCTAGGGATTAGACTTTCACTAGTGGACACTCTCAACTTTGATCACATAACAGGATAGATAAATGCATACTCTACACTCTCTTGTTGGATGATGAACACCATTGCGTAGGATTACACGAACCCTCAATGCCGGAGTTAACAAGCTCCACAATTCAATGTTCATATTTAAATAACCTTAGAGTGCATGACAGATCAACACAACTAAACCAAGTACTAACGTAGCATGCACACTGTCACCTTCACGCTACGAAAGGAGGCATATATCACATCAATACCATCATAGCAATAGTTAACTTCATAATCTACAAGAGATCACAATCATAGCCTACGCCAAGTACTAACACGGATGCACACACTGTCACCATTACACCGTGCAGGAGGAATAAACTACTTTAATAACATCACTAGAGTAGCACATAGATAAATTGTGATACAAAACACATTGCAATCATAAAGAGATATAAATAAGCACTTCACTATGCCATTCATAACAGTGAATAAGTATTCTGTGAAATATAGCCTAAGAGACCCACACGGTGCACACACTGTCACCTTTACACACGTGGGACAAGGAGTCTCCGGAGATCACATAAGTAAAATTCACTTGACTAGCATAACGACATCTAGATTACAAGCATCATCATATGAATCTCAATCATGTAAGGCAGCTCATGAGATTATTGTATTGAAGTACATAGGAGAGAGATGAACCACATAGCTACCGGTACAGCCCCGAGCCTCGATGGAGAACTACTCCCTCCTCATGGGAGACAGCAGCGGTGATGAAGATGGCGGTGGTGTCGATGGAGGAGCCTTCCGGGGGCACTTCCCCGTCCCGGCGGCGTGCCGGAACAGAGACTCCTGTCCCCCAGATCTTGGCTTCGCGATGGCGGCGGCTCTGGAAGGTTTCTCGTACCGTGGCTTTTTCGTATCGAGGTTTTAGGTCGAGGGGGCTTAAATAGGCGAAGAGGCGGCGTCAGAGTGTCGAAGAGGCGACGACACCATAAGACGGCGCGGCCAGGGCCTGGGCCGCGCCGGCCTATCATCTGGGGCCCGTGTGGCCCCCCTCTGGCGACTCTCGGGTGTTCTGGATGCTTCCGGGCAAAATAGGACCCTGGGCGTTGATTTCGTCCAATTCCGAGAATATTTCCTTATTAGGATTTCTGAAACAAAAAACAGCAGAAAACAGGAACTGGCCCTTCGGCATCTCGTCAATAGGTTAGTTCCGGAAAACGCATAAATATGACATAAAGTGTGCATAAAATATGTAGATATCATCAATAATGTGGCATGGAACATAAGAAATTATCGATACGTCGGAGACGTATCAGAGGCATTGTTTTGAGAGCGGGGACTATCTTCAGGGTGAAAATCTAAGATCTTTGATCGGGCGACGACGGTGTTAGAGCACTGTTCCCTTCTTGGAGGCGTCGTTTGTCTTGGCGGTGGATGTATTGCTGTTGTTAGGCCCGAGATACTGTAGCGGGAACTTTTGTTTCTTAGTTTTCTTTTACTTTTTTTGCCTGTGTGCATCCGTAGTGCCATTAGGGTGGTGCGTTGTTGCAGAGGCTGGGTGTAATTGGTATCTTTGATATTAATATATCCCCTTTATCGGAAAAAATAATCCAAATGATAAAAAACATAAAGTGCAGGCAGCGTTCGGCCTACAATTTTCGTTAAAAAAATAGTTCTGCTCGCTTGAAGATCCGTTCTTTCAAGTCTTCAAGAGTCAAGTGCCCTCTTCAGCATGCACACTTCTCCCACGAATTTTCAAGATGATATTATCTCGTTAATGAGGTATGCATGTGGAAGTACTTCTCGACATTCCCAACACCAGGCTTCGGCTTTCCACGTCGCACCTGACCACTGAGTTGATCAAGGTGAATGCTACGGAGTACAAGTTGAAATCTTTCTTGGTATTGTCTAGGTTTCTGGCCTTCCACATCGCTTCGATTTTGTCGGATTTATTGAACCTATAACAACTAATTTGGACTGTTTCTCGCAGAATTGTAATTCAGGGAAAAAAGATAAAAGTGTGTGTACGCTTATATAAAAACATTTGTGAGATTAACAGGGAATTGGATGATTTCCTTTTGTCGAGAAAAAAAATCAAGAAAGGTAAATCAACTTTCTGGTGGACCTTTTTGCAAGAGGAGGTGGATCTCTTTCTTGTGCACCCATCATATATTCCATCAAGTTCGGAAGGAGCTACAGTCCTTATCGTACTATACACTGCCGGTGTGATACGCGCAAGGATTTGCCTTGAGATACGGGAAAAGACGACAAGAAGCGACAGGAAGAATCGGTAGCTGGGGGCTTCCCGGGATGCTATTGACGCACGCGCTGATGCATGCATTGCTAAAACACAGCTGCTTTTGACTTGCGCACACAAACTAATTCGTTAGTGCAAACAGCCTATCGCAATTCAGGCATAGGTGCAAGAGCATGTCAATCGTAGTGGATTAAATTAAGTAACGGTTGGACTGTTGGTCTCCCGGTTTTACTAGAATTAGATTTGCATTTAAAAAGTTGTTACATTGTGAATCAAATTTATATAAAAGGGAGACTACCTTCTAAGGGCATCTCCAGCGGCACGACGCAAACGGACGCTGAGCGATCGTTTTCGTCCGCCGTGACCGGAAATGCGTCTGGGTCTGCTCCAGCGGGGCGACGCAAAGTGACCAGACCGTCCGCGGAGACGCAATATGCGTCAGGTTTGCGTCTCCACGGATGCTCGGCGGTCGCGCGGAGCGTCCTCCATTTGTTACCCGGTCTCGCAAGTCAGGGACAGCGAAATCGACCGCTTCGATTTGCTTCTTTTTCCCCTTCTTTGCTGCCCTACTGCGACGACACCACCCCAACCCCACCCACCGCCGTCCCGCCGCAGCGCCGCAGTAGTCGCCGTCGGCTCCGTTCTCGCCGCGCGGGAGAGCAGGATCGTACTCGGGCTTGGCTCCGCTGCGTACCTGCCGGCTGTTTTCGGGCCAAACGCTCCCGGTTGCGCCGCCCTTCCGCGTCGCCTACGACCTGTTCGGTCAACTGCGTCGGTAGGTTTATTACTCGTGTTTTCGGCGCCATTGTGCGTGGCCATTGATCTTTGTACCCATGCAGATGGACATGTGGCAGATGGTGAACAAGTTTCGCGCGGAGGTCGTCGACTCCTCTTTCGACGAGCAGTCCGATACTTCGACGCAGACATTGGCAACTACTGCGGCATCCATGATCCACGAGTTCACATCAAACCCGGGGCCGGAGCACCGGGGCTCTGTGATGGGGCGCTCCAAAAACCTGCCGCGCAACAGAGTGGAAGGGCAGGCCCGCCTCCACAAGGACTACTTCCACCTCACCAATCCGGTGTTCCCGGAAAAACTGTTCCGGCGCCGGTACATGATGTCAAGGGACCTGTTCTTGGTCATTCTACGGGGCGTCAGAAACTACGACCCATACTTCCAATGCAGGCCCGATGCAACAGGTGCGCTAGGCTTCACCTCCTACCTAAAATGCTCCGCGGCTATTCGCACGCTCTTATATGGAATGGCTGCGGATATATTCGATGAGTATCTTCGAATGGGTGAGAGCACCTTCCTTGAGGCCATGTGCAGGTTTTGCCGAGCCGTGATTGCCGTGTTCGGAGAGTATTACTGTAGAGAGACAACTGTTGAGGATACAAGGCGGCTCCTGTCTATCAACGAGTCTAGAGGGTTCCCAGGAATGATTTGCAGCATAGATTGCATGCACTGGGAGTGGAAAAACTGTCCATTTGGATGGCAGGGTGCGTACAGCGGGCATGAGGAGGAAAAAACTGTCATTCTTGAAGCTGTCATATCTCAAGATTTATGGATTTGGCATTCGTTTTTTGGCATGGCCGGTTCCAATAATAACATCAATGTGTTGCACCGATCACCGGTTTTCAACCGGCTCATGCAAGGCAAAGCTCCCCGGGTGAGCTATGAGATCAACGAAAATGCATATGACAAGCTATATTATCTTGCTGATGGCATCTACCCTGACTGGGCTACATTGGTGAAGACTGTCCATAATCCAAACTCCGAGAAGACGAGGAGGTTTACCAAGATGCAAGAGGCTTGCAGGAAAGATGTGGAGCGCGGATTTGGTGTGCTCCAAGCTCGGTGGGCAATTGTCCGTCACCCGGCAAGAACATGGTTGCTAAAGACCATGCATGAGGTGATAACATGCTGCGTGATCATGCACAACATGATTGTTGAGAACGAGCATCCTGATGGCCGCAATGAGAACCACTGGGAATTCCAAGGTGAGCTGGTGGCGCCACTTCCTGGAACTTCATCTTGGCAGGAGTATCTACATATCAATGTAGAAGTCACTAACGAGAACATCTCCAAACAGTTGCAGATGGATCTGATTGAGCATCAGTGGACATTGGCTGACCATGAAGATCATGCCTAGAGAAATACTATCTTATTTTCATGTAGACTTTTAAAAATTTAAATGTAATAAGTATGACTTCGTTAAATTTCTTATTTTGTTGTTTCGAAACTTCATAATTGATGCAAACGTCAAAATGCGTCGGACCACTGGAGCCACCCCCAGGTTCAAACGAATGCACGGACAAAAACGATCTGTCTCGCGTCCGGTGTGACGCAAACGGACATTTCGGACGTCCGAAATGCGTCGCGCCGCTGAAGATGCCCTAACAACGAGGCTCATCGCCGGGACGCTTGGGCCGGAGGAGCGGATCAGAAGTTAGCCTACATAGTACCCTGTCGCATGGGGGTGCCCACGGATAGTTCATTTATAACAAGATTTAAATGTGCGCCTTGGCGCACGACCCCGTGGAGCTCATGCCAATGTTTATCTCTAATAACGATGATGAAGGAGCTACCAACATATGATACCATTCAACTGTTTTCGTATTGAAATTCCAAACATATTAGATTCAGTGCAAAATAATATGATGATTAGATCCCAGGCGTAACAATACGGTGCAATGAGGAAACAGTCTATATAAAGCAGACCACCACAGGATCAGCCGACAATTTATACATACCCCTCGGCACATTCCAAGATTATTAGCACGTTTTAGAATGCTATATTGAACAACTATAGAAATCAATCATGTGCAAACAGAAAATGAAGAATAAGCAACTATCCATTTCTAAAACTTCTTTGTATCAAATACATGGAAATGATACAGTTAATATTACATGGTATCCTTGTATTTAATTCTCGACACTAGAATAGGAACATCTACCGAAAAACTTGCAATTGGAGACATGTTTCCGAGATGTCCTGCTGCAGCGACGTAAAACACCAGAACTGGAACATCTACCAGACATTTAGCACCACATATACTGGCAATACCACGTGGTCGAAGATTGATCCCCTGTGACTGCTGATATTTAAGAATAGTCCAGCCATAAACATAATCAAAGTGAAATCCTACACAGATAATAACCCATCAGAAGTGTCCCAAAGAGTAGTTTTTAGAAAAGATTGTGACGCAATAATTTATCTTTTAACATGTAAATAGAAAGGAACATTCTAGAATAAAAAGGTCTCCAAACAATATCTTCAGGTATTTATAGTCTGGAATATCCTCATAATTATACTTGTAGCTTAATTATCATCCTACTTACCACCTAGATACCACGCGTGCATATCCAAGAAAGCAAAGAAAGGGGCACTTAAGTGTCATGTGTTACCTGGTACTACTCTCGTCAGAGTGGGTCTCAAGATGGAGTGCAGGGCTTAATGAGGCGAGGGATCACACAAGTGTGTGGTATATGTTGTGTATTCAATGTCCACAACCAAATTCAGTTGGTTAACTGTTGTCCCACGAAATAACACATGCATAAATTTACCAACTCTTATACCAGGTCATTCACAAAGCAGGAGACACAAAGAGAAACACTCAATATTCACGGAAATTGAAAATATAGCATCAAAATGCCAATAGGAGAAAAACAAAGGTCATGAAAGTATTAGGATAATGATTTCACCTTGAGGTTATATCCTGGATTGCGCGCCTGGAGAGCTATTTGTTTCAGGTCCAATTGACAGTCCATGTTGACCGTGGACACAATATTCCTGTCATCAGAGCAAACACCACCAGAAAGCAGAATCCACCGACAACGTCAGAGTAAAAAACACATTAAGGAACTCTATTTGCTCCCGAAACTCAATATATCATAAAAAAATAAAACTAATAGCGAATTTGAACACACTACGTTGACAGGGTTTGTGCATAATTACAACCTTGTTTTAAAACTGATGTTGAACATAACAAATTACTTTTTATCCCAAATTCAAGTATGTGTATCTTAGCAATGCTTGCTTTTCCCCAAACTGTGGGTAGCATAGCATTATAGGTTTCATTCATGCATTTTAGAGCATTCAAGTCACGCTGTGGCATGAATCTTAACCCAACCTATTTCACCAGTGGACCTCGTTATATGAGGGCCAGGAAATTTATATGGGTTATTCATAGTACAAGGGCCACGACTCTGGGTAGTGAACATCAAAGTTTACACAGAGAAAAGTATGTCGTCTGCGCCTCCAAGCCTGGAGCGTACGAAAAATACTACACCAACATTTTTTGAATATCCAGGAAGATCATATAGAATTTTGGACAAAAGAGAGGAAAAGCAATTGTTTCTTGAAGCACCACATGACCTCACATGCTGACAATTTGTCTATTACTTTCTTTAAGCATAGCAAAACATGTATTACTTTGTAAATATTATTCAATAATACTTCCATGGATTGTATATGCCAATACTTCAGTGGCAGTCTGGGTGTGCCACTGAACGTTTGATTGTATTATTTAATAATATACTTCCATGGATTGTATATGCCAACACTTCTAGGTTCATAATTGATTAATATGGAATAGGAGAATATAAAGAAAAGGAAATATTCAGGAAAAAAATGAAGTCATTATTCAGGAAAGGGAAGGAAATGTTCAGGAAAAGATAAAATAGCACGAAAAGCAAAACTACAGCTGGTTGTGTTTGATACATACTCTAGACCGAGGATAGAAATCTGAATAAAACAATACATATAATTAAGTGTTTGATATCCAAACATAACGGTCTCGCTAAGAGTAATCCGCGCCGCTAGCAGCGGCATGCAAGAACTCTAGACCAGCAACAATGGCAAATAAAGAGAGTAAGATAGCAGTAAGCTATTACTGCTTACACTTACAGGCAGATGGAAACACTGGGGGTGTTATCTTAGTGAGCTCCTGGCTTTGGAGTGGATCAAGTTTATACTTTGTGCTTTTCTTTCACTGATAGTCCACTGATGTCTTCCTCTGATAATCAAAGAAAAGCACAAATCCAGGAGACACTTTTATCTGTGGGGATGTGAAATAACTAAGAGTTTGGTAGGTTTATCTTAAAGAGAGAAAGGGAAATACCAAAGTGCCACATAACTTTGAACTTAGAATGTTTATTACTCTAAAAAAATGCAAAAACAGAGTAGACTTAAATTATTCTCAAATGCAACATGGGTTTGTATATTCCTCAGAAACCCATCAATGTGAAATATTATTCCACCTGATCTAAGGATATCAAAGCATAAAAATTAAGTTTAAGACTATCCAGGCAAGAATAATAAAGCAGAAATGTGCAAGAGGAAATGCCCCGCATCCGGCTCGTGGCCATGGCCCTGACCACCGCCGCTGCTCGCGCGCCTTCGAGCGACTGCGTCGATGCGCGCCCTCCCCGCTGGCCTCCTCGTGGGTGGCGGTGGCGGGGTGGGGGCGGGGCGCGGGCGGGGCGCGCGGCGGGGCGCGGGTGGGGCGCGAGGCGGGGCGGGGAAGGTGCGGGGCGGGGACGCGATGCGGGGGCAGGGGCGTGGGTGACGGCTAGGGTTTTTTTCACCCTGGGGCTCGCTTTTATATGAGCCGCGGTGAAATACCAAAAATACCCCTGCGGGGTTGAGATCCACTGCCAGATGCCAACGCGTACCGACAGAGATCCCAGCCACGGTGGCAGACGTGCGGGTCCGGCAAAGGTGGGGCTCACATGCAGCCAGACGCGGGTAACAATCGGCTGTTGCATGGGGTTAGCTAGTGAGGGGAGGGTCCAAAACGAACGGCTGAGATGCACAGATGGAGAGATCCGACGGCTCACGTGCTCTCTCTCTTAGATGATTTGAGGTTTGTGGTGCTCAGCTGCCGGCCCACCCCAATGTGTCGCTGCTCATCAGATCCGGAAGGAAGGGGAGGAGCCAGGGATGAAGAAGTAGTGGGGAAGAAGAGAGGTTTCAGGGAAGAGAAATAGGAGTGCTGCTCGTGACTTCTAGTGCTTCATTTAACCTGTCTGGCTCATCTTTTTCTCAAGTTTCACATGAAACACCAAGTTCTGCACCTGAAGCTTGGCTGTATGGCTCTCCAACGTTTGGCTTGAGGCAAGATTTTACAGCTGAGAGAAAATGGGCACTTGGTCTTCAGGTAATTTTCGGTCAAAGTTCATCTTGCTATAAATGAAACTGGAATGCTTAAAGTATCCTAATTCATGCATAAGAAGCATGTCACATTATTAGCAGTAATGATGGTCTATTATGTTCTAAACATCGTCTTTGCAACTTTCTATTTAGTTAATCAAATAAGCATTCAGCAGTTTTCCAAATATTACGAACCCAGCAGTAAGATGGTTATATTTAAAATACTAACAGACATTTGATAAAGGAGAATTTTTTTCTTTAATAAAAGAAATTTTCTTCTGCCAAGTTTAGTTCAGAACGGGTAGGGCTTATATATTTCTGCACTCGCTCTTACATCTTATCCATGTCTTGATCATTGCTGACATATTTTCCGTCTACAACTTTGCAAGAAAAACTTTAGGTGATCGGATCTGATTAATGCAATTCATCATAATATAATATGCAAGAATAAATATGATATATCTAATTGTATGTTCCCTTCCAAATCATCATCTCCTTCCAGATCATCATCTTCTGATATGCCAAGTGCCTCAAATTGAGATTACATTGTTATTTCTGACAACCAAAAATACTGTAAACTAATATGAGAACAAAACTAATGGACATATAGCTACAAAAACTCATGAATATACTCTTGATGTGGTATAGAAAAAAGCAGTTTTAACTCGACATGTATTGAGTAATATCATCATTATGACCTGGAGAGATACCACTTCAGGAAGGTTAGGAAGCAGAGATCACGACCATCGCAGGGTGTTTTTGGCAAAAATGAAATTGTCGTTCGTGAACAAAAACTTAATGGACCAAATCCAATATTCATATCTTTTGTAGATGCATCGAACTATGGAGCCTGACTAACATAGTCAAACTACATTCTGAGATGTTGGAGGAAGAAGGTGAATTGTTAGCCATCACACACGCACGCACATGAAAACACAGAGAGGGAGGCAAACCTGGAGATCAACAACGCCATCGATGTTCAGCCCCGAACACCTGATCTCATGACGCTGGCGACATCCAGGCTGTGATGCGGAAGATCAGGTCAGAACCAATGCGGCCAGAGGTGAAGATGATGGGACAGAGACAAAAAATCTATGGTCGAGCCGGCGAAATCCATGGTGGCGGGCGGACGTCCTCATCTTTCTCTAGGACGGCAGCCGTCTAGGTCCTCCTATATATCAACATATATGAAATAAAAAAGGTTAGGCATATTTTTTCTGACAAATAAAATGTGCAATATAATTACATATATTTCGTAAGCACTACCTGAATTACTTGAAGAAACAGGAAATAAATTTGTTTCATGTTCTATTCACATTTGTCCAACAAAATTATTGAAAGAGCAGGAAACAAATTTGAGATCAATCTCCTGGTTCTGCCCAAGATATATAGAACGTGCAGAAACATGATTTATCATTTGTGAGGATTAAACTAAGAGAGAATTATGAGGAAAGACCGAAAGAGAGAAGATTGGGTACCTGAGTTTCCATTTGAACTCAACCGCTGCCGTGGCCCATGTTACTCCCACGAAGACACCAGGACGCAACAAACAATCTGCAAGGCAAATGAATGACATGGGAAATCCAAGTGGTCAAACGCGAGATCAAATCGACCACTGTGACCGAGAAATCCTGATCGAAACAAACCTTTTAGCATCCAGTAAGCGATGAACTCTTGTCGTCTAAGAACTCCACGCGCAGCCTGGACCTGGCCGGCTTTGCGTGCCCCATCTCCGCAGGATTCACTCGCGCATCCGTCAGGGGATGGAGAGGCGGAGCGCCGCTGCAGCCCCGGGGCCCTGGTCCTAGGCTCAAGGGATGATGAGGAGGGCGCTGGTAACCGCCAATCAGCTCGAGGCGGCGGCTCGTGCGGTTCCCCGCATCGGCAAAAAGCTCACCTGGGGAGCGAGGGAGCGGGGCTGGCAGCCGGCGCTCGCACAGTTCCCCCGCGAAGGCGACGAAAATGGAAGAGGGGAGCACAGGGAGAGGAGGGGAGGCGGCGCAAGACAAGGCGGGGGAAGCGCCCTCGACGAAGATCTCGAGCCCCGCCATCTGTGGACGAACTTCTCAAGGCGGCGCGCGGCCACCACTCTCTACGCCGCCGCTCGACGACGTGTGCTCTCCTGCTCTTGGCATGACGACGCCCGCGACCGGCGGCGACCGTGGCGCTCTAACAGCGGCGGCGCCCGCGTGCGCGCTGCCTCCTTATGCGAGGCACGAGGCGGCGGGATCAACGCCGCCACCGCGCTCGGGATCTTGTCGCCGCCACCGTACTCTAGGTCGGGCATGGGGTGGACAGGGAGGCCTCCGCCTTCGTCGCGCCTGGTCACCCCCCGCCGCGTTCCGCCAGATCCATTCGCGCCACCACCGCTTGCTCCTCTCCTTCCTCCTGCTTCTTGCTCCTTTCCTCTGTGCGCCGCCATACCACAGGACAGACGAGGGAAGAAGAAGGGGGGAAAAGAGAAGATAGGGTTTCGGGTGTGAGCTCTCGTTCTCTCTCCCCAATCCCCATGTACAAGGGCAGGAGCAGGCGGCCAAGGGGCCTCGCCGACACTGTGCTGTAGCGAGCACGTACGGCGTCGCCTCCCAGCCGCCACGCGCGTACGGCGGTGGAGGAGAAGGACGAAATGGGGATGCGATATGGCAAAAATGCCCCTGGAGGACAAGCAAAACCACAAACTCAGCCACCGCGCGTTACTGTTTGGCTGTACTTCCACAGAAGCTCACGTACACTCGGTCGCTGACGTTCGGGGCCCACGTAAAGAAGGCCCACAAATCAGTGGTCGGGCGGGTGCACCACGCACGGTGAAAAGGGAGGCTTTGCCTGCTGGTTGTCTCACACCCTCTAGTCGCGCTTGACCCAACCAACACTTAGCCCATGTGAATGACGAGTGGACCCGGACAAACATGGGTCCCGAGCGCAGCTGCATACGGGTAGACCATGGCCATTGCATGGCTTGATCAAGGGAGTGCTGCTGTCCAGAATTGATGGCCAAGATCCCCTGTCTTAGAGCTGCTGGCAAGATCCAATGGCTCAGAATCGAGGATCGCTGTGAGACCCCCTATGGGGGGCATCGTTTATACCTTTAGATACACTCCCGCCTAGAGTTTTTCGCTTCATCGCAAACTTTACAGCCGTTGTGTAAATATTTTTGATGTAGTCAAGTTTTGGTGGCTCAGGTGGTGCCCTTTTTCTCTCTTTGCCGTAATAGTTTTTCTACGTTAGAATCTAGTATCTCCCTATGATTGTTATTTTTCTCGTTTTTCGTTGTTTGCTTATCCCATTTACAACAAAATTATTTAATTTATTTAAATCTTTTTCTAGCGTGTGTGCACGTATGTTCTAGCCTGTCTAAGATCACTAAGATTTCTTAGTTTAAATCATAAGAAACAGACAAAATTGAATACATAATTAACTCGATCAGTACATATCATGAGAAATACGAGAAGACAAATCCAATTTGGCCCCAATTAACGACCTAATTCCATTATCTACTACCATCTGTATCTATACTTTTTACCGTGGAGCTGTGATTCATATTCAAATTTGAAATTTACTATCTTCATGTTAGGAATTTTTTTGATATTTCTCATGAATTTTGAAGTTGGATTTTCAAACACAAATTTGGGAGAGTACTCCTAGCTGAAGATTAGGACCAAATATAGTGCTCCGGTTTGCACTTTCTTTTAGACTTTTTATTTTAATTTTGAAAGTAAATTTTGAAAGTATTTGATAGTGTAATTTATTGGTAAAAATATTCAACAGTAACTTAATGACCCACACCGATTAATCACATTTTTTTAGCAGTAGTTTTTGGCAAGGCGGCAACTACATTTAACCTAAAGCAACTTCTTGGTAGAAATATTGAACGTCAATAGTAATTTTCCCATGTCAACTATGAAACAAGTTGTTAACTACCTAATAGTAATTCTTCAAGGGCGTATATTTCTCTGAAGTAATTTCTCAACGACACGCACGTACGCGTGGTAATTTTTACATGATTCTTCAACCTCAGCCGCAATTCTGGACAGTAATTACCCGCCAGTAATTTTTCGCCGGTGCATAATTATTTAGCGGTAATTCTGAAAAATCAACATTCACCACCTCTTTTACCCGGGAAAATAATATTTTGTTCTTATACGGTACCATCGAAAAAAAAACTTACTCCACCATCCATCGCCTCTTTCACATGGGAAGAGCACTATTACCTTCTTCTACGGTACCTTTAGAAAGATATACTTACTCCATCACCTATTGCCTCTTTTATCCAGAGAAAATAGTACCATTTTCTTTTGTAGCAACTCTGAAAACAAAAATACTCTATCCGCCGCCTCTGTTAATCTATGAAGATATTACTGCCTTCTTTCTTGTATTTCTGAAAAAATTGTTTGTCGTACATCGCATCTTCCAATCGATGTGTGTTGTCCTCGCTCTGGGCACTGTAGCTACGTTCTGTGTAGTGCTACTAGCATACTTCCCTATATTTTTTCATCGCCCTACGATCACCCGGTAATTTTTCTATCCATACTACCCTCTTTTTCATCGCCTCGCAATTTTTCCCTCTTATGATTCCTTCCCCTTGACCACCGAAAATACAGTTTCTAAGAGTAAGGAATATTTTAAGATGTTTCAAACAAGTGCTATTTAGACTTTTATGCTTTCTTTCTTTCCGCAATATAGGAATTTGACCCTTCCACTTTTAGGGCTCCTTTGATTTAAAGGATAGGAAAAACATAGGAATATGAAATGTATAGGATTGGAATGGCATGTCTACTTGAATCCTATAGGAAGATAAAGTGTGTTTGATTGTAGCAAAGGAATTTTTTCATGAGGTATGAGCTAATGTTTGTTTCCTATAGGAATTGCACTACAAGGTTCCTATAGGAATTTTTCCTATATGATATGTTCCTATGAATCAAACAACATATATAGGAAATTTTCCCATAGGAACCAAATCCTACACAATTCCTATGCTAATCCTTTGAATCAAAGGAGCCCTTACCTCTTCTTCGTGCAATTGAGATCCCTATTAAGGAAGAATATCGTCCTTGTGTTCTTTTTTTTACGAGGAAATTGTTCTACTTTTTCCAGTGATACCTAGGTACGTTGGAAAGAAAATTTTGAACCATGAACCATGGCATTATAGTACCACTTTTATATTTCTTCATTAGTGCTTTCTCTCCAACACTTTCGCAGTAATTCAGATAATCCATATAGTACCATATATTAATATAGTACCATATAGTACCTTTAAAATACTATAACAAGCAGTTTAACAGCCAATGGTGTGGCGTTGCGATGCGGCAAACCTCCTAGTAGCTACTTTAAGGTAGTACGGCTAAGGTAGTACGGCTAGAACTATCATGGTGTGTGATATTACCCACCACAAACATAAGATAAATTACTCTACTTCACCAATGTCTTGGACTATAAAGTACTTCATAAAGTACATACTATTACCAATTTGCAACCACAACTCTTACTTAATAAAAGTAAGAATCCAAATCATAGTATATTCTATTACATGAAATTAGATGTTGGTCTTGATAGCCATGAACAAAAATGGTACATTATTCACGGGCTCCATGCAAGTTGGCATTTGACTAGAGCCGTGCCTAGTGTACGTACTTATAGATCCTAATGATGGGCTGTTATCGTATCCCCAGAGTAACTACCTGAACTAATGGAGGCCTTTCATTTCTATTCGTTGATCTATACCATGGCCGTGGGTTTTCATTGGGTGAAGGATGAGTAGCGCGTTGCTTTTCTTAACCATGGGTACATTGGTTGTTGTAATCAAACAAAGCATTAGGTAGACATAGAGTACAGCCAATAAGTACAAATTTAAATAATGTAGTTTGTTTAACTCTTCGTATGTGCCACATATACCTAGTCGTGGTAGCTCCTGTGTCTACAAATAAAAGTGTACATTTAGGATCATATATATTTAGCATTTGTTGGTCGAGATCGGTACATATCCTTCTCTCCAAAGAATCGGGATACCCTGCAGCCTGTGCCTCATTAACCTCACTCACTACCGTATCAAATTTACTATGGTACACAAAGAGATGAAAATAAAAACACAGTCAGGTGGAGCGTAAATAAATCATAAAATAGTAAAAACCGAATGAGAAATAAATTAAATGGAGCTAAAGGGAACAATGGATGAATAAATAAATAAAAGAAGGAATTTGCTAATTTTTAGCTAGTTGAGAACTATTTTCGTTCTCAGCTAATTCCTGCTCCGTTGGATTGTTTCTGGAGTTAAGATTCAGATTTGGTGCGTTGGAGTCCGGCTGGCCCATTGTGGTTGTTGTTCGTCTTTTCTCTTCTCGTTTTGGGATGTCGTGTGGGCTTCCGCACTCTACTAGCTCTTGTTGTCTTGTTGTTTGATTCCATTGTTTATTTTTTTTAAAATGTTTGATTCCATTGTTACTATATGCTAATGGTGCAAGGTGGCAGCTAATCCATGCGTGTACGTTCTGGATGTATGCGTGTACGGTTCAGTAGCATGCAGGTTAGTAGCTAGTAGCTTGAATTTTTTTTTAGCTTGTAGCGTATATGGCTACTAGAGACAAATTTTTACATATGTTGCAAAATTTCTTTTATGAGATCCTTGTACAAAATATTGTTAATTTTTTAAAATGGCGCGACCGCATTTTACAGGGTTGTTGCCATATGGTGGCATTTTTATCCCATGGTCGAATATTTAGTGCCACTCGCGGCTATGTAAATTTTGTTCAATATTAGACCATCTCCTTTTGTGACGGTGTGATGCTAAAGTTTATTATTTTATTTATTATAAGGAAAAAACCTCATTTATTATTGCAATAAAGTTATAAATACTTATTTTCAGTCTACTAAAGTTATTGTCGATATCGTGATGTATATTCTCAATAAATCTTATTACTTGGTTGCTTGTACAATTTTTTATAGTTATGATTTTTACTAATTGTCGGCCAACTTTCATTTATGTTAGAGCTCAGTCGACTCCGTAGCCATTGGATTGTGTCGTCATTCATGGTAGCATGGGAGTTGTAAGTGGGTATGCAACTAAGATATTTCAGTTGCAAGTGTACGTGGTTGCAACTTAAAATTTTCAGTTGCAAGTAGGGTTGCAACTTAAAATTTTCAGTTGGAAGTGGGGTTGCAACTGAGACTAGTTGCAAGCCAGACTACAACTAAGATATTCTAGTTGCGACTGGATATGCAACTGAGACTTTTGCAGTTGCTAGTGAGGTTGTAATTGAGATTTTTCAGTTGTAAGTGTGGATACAACTGAAATTTGTGAGTTGCAAGTGAGGTCGCAACTGGAATATTACCTAGTTGTAAGTGGGGCTATAACTCAGATTTTCCTGTTAGGGGTTGCAACTGTAATTTCTATTTTAAGTAGAGTTGCAACCATAGTTTACCAGTTGCAAGTAGCATTTAATATTTTTTGTGCCATTCTGAACCATCAGCATAGTACATTTTTCTTTGGTGGAAGTTTCAGGTGGGATGCAACTACGATTTTATTTCTTGCAAGAGGTTTCAAATGTGATTTTTCAGTTACAAATGAGATTGCAACTGTAATATATTATTTCAAATAAAGTTGCAAATGTGATTTACCAGTTGCACGTGGTGTTGCAACTGCACCTTCCTAGTGCAAGTAGAATTGGAATTGTGCCTCACCAGTTGTAAGTGTGGTTGCAACTATGTTTTAATAACTTGGAAAGCGTGATTTCTTACCATTGGATTAGCATTATGTTTCATGTTGGCCAGGAGTTGCACTTGGTTCCAACAGTTGTATGATGAACAAAACTATGGTAGATTGTATCTCTACGATTTAAATTGCATGGAAATATTATTTTAATTTTTTGTACCCGCTTTCTCCTATTTTTCAAAGACACGCACTAAAATTGCTCGACTATTTAATGCGTTGGCATAGGTTGTACAATGTTCATGCCTTAAAGAAAAACGCACCAAACTCCAGCCAAAGCATCGACGTGTAAAAATACTAAGTGGTTTAGGAATCGACTGAGAACTATTAGTTCTTAGTCGACTAGACATCAGACGGACCCTATTTATTTTGTAGGGATTCGTAGCATAGAAAACAAAAAATTCCTACCGCGAGAACGAAAACCAAGCCAAGATGCAATCTAGAAGATGGTAGCAACGAGGGGATCACGAGACTAACTCTTGAAGATTTCCAAAGCCTACGAGATTAGATCTCGTTGTTGCAGAAGATGATCACTTGCCGCTTTCAAAAGCGCGTAGAAGATCTTGACGGTGCCACAATCGGGCAGCACCTCCGTACTCGGTCACACGTTCGGTGTTGATGAAGACGACGTCCTTCTCCCCGTTCCAGCGGGCAGCGGAAGTAGTAGATCCTCCTCAGAATCTCGGCAGCACGACGGCGTGGTGGTGGTGGTGGTGGAGATCTCCGGCAGGGCTTCGCCTATGCGCTGCGGGAGAGATATGTGGAGGAGGGGCGCTAGGGTTTGGGGAGAGAGGGGGTCTAGGGCGCCGGCCACTTGGGGGATGCGGCCTAGGGGGCTTTTGTGTGGCCGGCCCCTCCCCTTGGCTCCTCATTATATAGGTGGAAGCCCCAAGTGTTGGACGACAAGTCTTCGAATAAGACCCCAACCCAAAACTTCCCATATGGTGGGAAACCTACTCAACGAGGGAGTCCTACTCAAGGTGGGACTCCCACCTTTCCTTGAGGGGGATGGCCGGCCACCTTAGGTGGAGTCCACCTGGGACTCCTCCCCCTTAGGGTTGGCCGGCCATGCTAGTGGAGTCCCTCCAGGACTCCACCTTCCATACTGATTTCTTCCAGACTTTTCTAGAACCTTCCATAAATGCACCGGATCATTTTCAAACTTATAAAATGACTTCCTATATATGAATCTTATTCTCCGGACCATTTCGGAACTCCTCGTGATGTCCTGGATCCCATCCGAGACTCTGAACAAACTTCGAACTCCATTCCATATTCCATATCTACTCAAACGACATCAGACCTTAAGTGTGTCACCCTACGGTTCGTGAACTATGCAGACATGGTTGAGACTTCTCTCCGACCAATAACCAATAGCGGGAACTGGAGATCCATAATGGCTCCACATATTCAACGATGACTTAGTGATCGAAAGAACCATTTACATACGATACTGATTCCCTTTGTCACGCGATATTTTACTTGTCCGAGGTTTGATCATCGGTATCTCTATACCTTGTTCAACCTCGTCTCCTGACAAGTACTCTTTACTCATACCGTGGTATGTGGTCTCTTATGAACCTTTCATATGCTTGCAAGCTAATTAGAGGACATTCCACCGAGAGGGCCCAGAGTATATCTATCCGTCATCGGAATGGACAAATCCCAATGTTGATCCATATGCCTCAACTCATACTTTCTGAATACTTAATCCCACCTTTATAACCACCCATTTACGCAGTGGAGTTTGATGTAATCAAAGTACCCTTCCGGTATAAGTGATTTACATGATATCATGGTCGAAAGGACTAGGTAACTATGTATCGAAAGCTTATAGCAAATGAACTTAATGACGTGATCTTATGCTAGGATTAATTGGGTGTGTCCATTAGATCATTCACATAATGATATATCCTTGTTATTAATAACATCCAATGTTCACGATCATGAAACTATGATCATCTATTAATCAACAAGCTAGTTATACAAGAGGCTTACTAGGGACTCCTTGTTGTTTACATAACACACATGTATCAATGTTTCGGTTAATACAATTATAGCATGGTATATAAACATTTATCATAAACACAAAGATATATAATAACCACTTTATTATTGCCTCTTGGGAACATCTCCAACAGTCTCCCACATGCACTAGAGTCAATAATCCAGATTACATTGTAAGGTACCTAACACCCATGGCATTCTGGTGTTGGTCATGCTTTGCCCTAGGGAGAGCTTTAGTCAACGGATCTGCCACATTCAGATCAGTGTGTACTTTGCAAATCTTTACTTCTCCATCTTCGATGTATTCGCAAATCGAATGAAAACGCAGCTTGATATGCTTCAGCTTCTTGTGTGACCTTGGTTCTTGTGCATTGGCGATGGCACCCATGTTGTCACAATAGATGACTAGTGGGTCCAATGCACTAGGAACCACACCAAGCTCAACAATGAACCTCTTCATCCATACCGCTTCTGATGAAGCCTCTGAAACCGCTATGTATTCCGATTCTGTTGAAGACTTCGCCACCGTGCACTGCTTCGAGCTGCACCAGCTTACTGCAGCACCATTCAATATAAACACGTACCCAGACTGAGACTTAGAGTCATCAGGATCAGTGTTCCAACTTGCATTGGTGTAACTGGTTACAACGAGCTCTTGGTCACCTCCATAACAAAGAAACATATCCTTAGTTCTTTTCAAGTACTTCAGGATATTCTTGACCGTTGTCCAGTGTTCCATTCCTGGATCACTTTGATATCTGCTAGTCAAACTAACAGCATGTGCTATATCCGTTCTAGTACACAGCATGGCATACATGGTAGAGCCTACTGCCGAGGCATATGGGATCTGATTCATCCTCTCTCTTTCTTCTGTCGTAGCCGGACCTTGAGTTTTACTCAAGACCTTACCTGGCAACATAGGTAAGAACCCTTTCTTACTTTCATCCATTCTAAACTTCTTTCGAATCTTGTCCAGGTATGTACTCTGTGAAAGCCCTATTAGGCGTCTTGATCTATCTCTATAAATCTTGATGCCTAAAATGTACGCTGCTTCACCAAGGTCTTTCATTGAAAAACACTTATTCAAATAACCTTTTACACTGCTTAATAGTTCTATATCACTCCCTACATATAATATCAGGAATGCTACAGAGCTCCCACTCACTTTCTTGTAAATACAGGCCTCTCCATGACACAGTATAAACCCGAAGTCTTTGATCACCTTATCAAAGCGTCGGTTCCAACTCCTGGATTCTTGCTTCAGTCCATAAATTGAACGCTGAAGTTTGCACACCTTGTCAGCATTTTTAGGATCGACAAAACCTTTGGGTTGTACCATATACAACTCTTCCTCAATGTCTCCATTAAGGAACGCCGTTTTGACATCCATTTGCCAAATCTCATAATCGAAAAATGCAGCTATTGCTAACAAAATCCTCACAGACTTTAGCTTCGCTACAGGTGAGAAAGTCTCATCGTAGTCAACACCTTGAATTTGTCGGAAACCCTTTGCGACAAGTCGAGCTTTATAGACAGTAATATTACCATCAGCATCTGTTTTTCTCTTGAAGATCCATCTATTCTCGACAGCCTTGCGGCTATCAGGTAAGTCTACCAAAGTCCACACTTTGTTATCATACATGGATCCCATTTCGGATTTCATGGCTTCTTGCCATTTGTTGGAATCTGGGCTCACCATCGCTTCTTCATACGTCGCAGGGTCCTCATCATTGTTGTCCACAATCATGACATTTAGACAAGGATCATACCAATCAGGAGTGGTACGTTCCCTTGTCGATCTGTGAGGTTCAGTAGCTATCTCGCTCAAAGTTTCAAGATCATTCTCATTAGCTTCCTCTGTTACCGGTGCAGGAGGCACAGGAACATCTTCCGGTACTGCGCTACTCTGATCAATGAGAGAAGGTTCAGTAACCTCGTCGAGTTCTACTTTTCTTCCAGTCACTTCTTTAGTGAGAAATTCTTTCTCAAGAAAGGTTCCGTTCTTAGCAACAAAGATTTTGCCTTTGGATCTGTGATAGAAAGTATACCCTATAGTTTCCTTAGGGTATCCTATGAAGACGCATTTCTCCGCTTTGGGTTCTAGCTTGTCCGGTTGTAACTTTTTTACATAGGCTTCGCAACCCCAAACTTTAAGGAACGATAGCTTAGGTTTCTTATTAAACCATAATTCATACGGTGTTGTTTCAACGGATTTAGATGGTGCCCTATTTAAAGTGAATGCAGTTGTCTCTAATGCATAACCCCAAAACGATAACGGCAAATCAGTAAGAGACATCATAGAACGAACCATATCTAAGAGAGTTCGATTACAACGTTCGGACACACCATTTCGTTGTGGTGTTCCCGACGGTGTCAATGATAACCCACAAGTATAGGGGATCGCAACAGTCTTCGAGGGAAGTAAAACCCAAATTTATTGATTCGACACAAGGGGAGGTAAAGAATACTTATAAGCCTTAACAACTGAGTTGTCAATTCAGCTGCACCTGGAAAAGCACTAGTAACAGGGGTGATGTGAAAGCAGCAGTAATATGAGAGCAATAGTAACATTAACACAGCAGCAGTAGCAATAACACAGAGGCGATGGCACCAGAAAATAGTTGATACTACTTCCAATGATATATAGAACGAGTATATGATGATGAGAGATGGACCGGGGTTTCCATCGATCTACACTAGTGGTAACTCTCCAATAACAAGTGACAAGTGTTGGGTGAACAAATTACAGTTGGGCAATTGATAGGATTGAAATAGCATTAAGAAAGAACATCAAGATTATTAATTATGTAGGCATGTTTTCCATATATAGTCGTACATGCTTGCAATGAGAAACTTGCACAACATCTTTTGTCCTACCAGCCGGTGGCAGCCGGGCCTCAAGGGAATCTACTGGCTGTTAAGGTACTCCTTTTAATAGAGCACCGGAGCAAAGCATTAACACTTGGTGGAAACATGTGATCCTCATACCACAGCCTTCCCCTCTGGTTGTCCCAATTTCTGTCACTTTGGGGCCTCGGGTTCCGAACAACAATATGTGCAAACAACTTGTAGATACAATCTAAGCAATAATTATAGAGCTTAAATCTAAGATCATGCCACTCGGGCCCTAGTGACAAGCATTAAGCATAACAAGATTGCAGCAACAATAACTTCACAAACTTTATAGATAGACTAATCATAATGTATCATCCATCGGATCCCAACAAACACAACACCGATTACATCAGATGAATCTCAATCATGTAAGGCAGCTCATGAGATCATTGTATTGAAGTACATGGGAGAGAGAGTACCAACTAGCTACTGCTAGAACCCGTAGTCCATGGGGGAACTACTCACGGAGCATGATGGAGGCGGTGGCGTCAATGGAGATGGCTTCCGGGGGCACTTCCCCGTCCCGGCAGGGTGCCGGAACAGAGACTTCTATCCCCCGAATTGGAGTTTCGCGATGGCGGCGGCGCCCCTGGAGTCTTTCTGGAATTTCGTCAATTCGTATCGCATTTTTAGGTCGAAAGGGGTTATATAGGCGAAGAGGCGGCGCAGGAGGGGCACCAGGGTGCCCTCCCCATAGGCCGGCGCAGCCAGGGGCCTGCCCGCGCGGCCCTATGGTGTGGGGGCCCCAGGCCTCCCCTCCGACTCTCCTTCGGTGTCCTGGTCCGTCTCGGTGAATTATGATGTTTGGTCTTCGTTTCGTCGAATTCCGAGAATATTGCCCGAACAGCCTTTCTGGAACCAAAAACAGCAGAAAACAGGAACTGGCACTGTGTCATCTTGTTAATGGGTTAGTTCCGGAAAATGCATAAAAACATTATAAAGTGTGAGCAAAACATGTAGGTACTGTCATAAAACAAGCATGGAACATCAGAAATTATAGATACGTTGGAGACGTATCAGTCAACTGTGAAAGTATTCCGCATTTCTTTAAATGCATGCTAAACTCATAACTCAGATATTCGCCTCCGCGATCAGATCGCAGAAATTTAATCTTCTTGTTACGTTGATTTTCTACTTCACTTTGGAATTCCTTGAAATTCTCAAAAGTTTCGGATTTATGTTTCATGAAATAGATATACCCATATCTACTCAGATCAACTGTGAAGGTTAAAACGTAACGATAACCACCGCGCGAGGCTACACTCATTGGTCCGCACACATCGGTATGTATGATTTCCAATAAGTCTGTAGCTCGCTCCATAATACTAGAGAATGAAATCTTAGTCATTTTTCCCATTAGACATGCTTCGCACCTATCAAGTGACTCAAAGTCAAGTGACTCAAGTAATCCATCGGAATGGAGTTTCTTCATGCGTTTCACTCCAATATGACCAAGACAACAGTGCCACATATAAGTAGAATTATCATTCAATTTAATTCGCTTAGCATCAATGTTATGAATATGTGTATCACTACTATCGAGACTTAATAGAAATAAACCATTCTTCTCAGGCGCATGACCATAAAAGATATTATTCATAAAAATAGAACAACCATTATTCTCAGACTTGAATGAATAACCATCTTGCATTAAACAAGATCCAGATATAATGTTCATGCTCAACGCAGGCACTAAATAACAATTATTGAGGTTTAAAACTAATCCCGAAGGTAGATGTAGCGGAAGCGTGCCGACAATGATCACATCGACCTTGGATCCATTTCCAACGTGCATCGTCACTTCATCCCTCGATAGGCTTCGTTTATTCTGTAGTTCCTGTTTCGAGTTACAAATGTGAGCAACCGAACCAGTATCAAATACCCAGGCACTAGTACGAGAACCAGTGAGATAAACATCTATAACATGTATATCAGATATACCTTTCTTCTTCTTGACAAGGCCGCTCTTCAGATCAGCCAAGTACTTGGGACAATTACGCTTCCAGTGTCCATTCTCCTTGCAGTAATAGCACTCAGCATCAGGCTTAGGGCCAGCCTTAGGCTTCACAGGAGGCGCGACAGCTTTCTTGCCGCCCTTCTTGAAGTTGCCCTTAGGCTTTCCCTGTTTCTTGAAACTGGTGGTCTTGTTGACCATCAACACTTGGTGCTCTTTCTTTATCTCAATCTCAGCAGATTTCAGCATGGAGAAGAGTTCAGGTAACTCTTTGTTCATGTTCTGCATATTGTAGTTCATCACAAAGTTCTTGTAACTAGGTGGCAGTGATTGAAGGACACGATTAATCCCCAGTTTGTTGGGAATCACTATCCCCAAGTCACTGAGTTTCTTCGCATGCCCAGTCATGGTGAGCATGTGCTCACTAACGGAGCTGCCCTCTTCCATCATGCAACTGAAGAAGTGTTTCGATGCTTCATAGCATTCCACAGCCGCATGAGTTTCAAAGATAGCTTTTAGCTCATTGACCAACTCATACGGATCGTGGTGCTCAAAACGTTTTTGAAGATCGGCTTCCAGACTGCATAGGATGGCACACTGAACTTGAGAGTGTCGAGTTTTCCGAGTCTCGTAAACATTCTTTACTTCATCGGATTCAGTTTCTGCAGGTGGGGCACCTAGCGGTGCATCGAGCACATATTGCAGGTTTCCACCAGTGAGGAAAATCCTCACATGACGGAACCAGTCGGTGAAGTTGCTATAGTTGCTCTTAAGCTTTTCTTTCTCTAGGAACTGGTTAAAATTGATTGATGGGGACGCCATAATCTACAACATATATTTGCAATAGTTTAGACTAAGTTTATGACAAATTGAGTTCAAATTTTAATTCAACAAAATTAAAAACTACGTGAACTCCCACTCAAAACAATATCCCTCGCATTGTCTTAGTGATCACACAAACCAAATCCACCACACCAAGTCCGATCATCACGAGACAAGATGTAACTTCAATGGCGAACACTCAAAGTGTTCATCATATCAATCATCATGCTCTACCTTTCGGTATCCCATGTTCCGAGACCATGTCTGTACATGCTAGGCTCGTCAAGGCAACCTTAGTATCCGCGTGTGCAAATTTGGCTTGCACCCGTTGTATGCACATGTTGAATCTATCACACCCGATCATCACGTGATGCTTCGAAACGACAAGTCTTAGCAACAGTGCTACTAAGGATGAACACTTTATTATCTTGATATTCAGTGAGAGGGATCATCTTATAATGCTACCATCGCGATCTAAGCAAAATAAGATGCATAAATGGATTAACATCACATGCAATTCATATGTGATATGATATGGCCCCTTTGTCTTTGCGCCTTTGATCTTCATCTCCAAAGCACGGACATGATCTCCATCATCAACGGGCATGATCTCCATCATCGTCGGCGTAGTGTCAAGGTCAATGGCGCCGTCTTCATGATTGTTCTCCCATGTAGCAACTATTACAACTTCTTTGAAATACTATTCAACATGAAATTTAAAGACAACCATAAGGCTCCTGCCGGTTGCCACAATACAATAATGATCATCTCATACATATTCATCATCACATTATGGCCATATCACATCACCAAACCTTGCAAAAACAAGTTAGACGTCTCTATTTTCGTTTGCATATTTTACGTGGTTTAGGGTTTTCGAGTAAGATCCAATCTACCTACGAACATGAACCACAACGGTGATACTAGTATTGTCAATAGAAAGAGTAAATTGGATCTTCACTATAGTAGGAGAGACAGACACCCGCAAAGCCACTTATGCAATACAAGTTGCATGTACAGCGTGGAGCAAATCTCATGAACGCGGTCATGTAAAGTTAGCCCGAGCCGCTTCATCCCACTATGCCACAAAGATGCAAAGTACTCGAACTAAATACAACAAAGCATCAACGCCCACAAAACAATTGTGTTCTACTCGTGCAACCAATCTATGCATAGACACGGCTCTGATACCATTGTAGGGATTCGTAGCATAGAAAACAAAAAATTTCCTACCGCGAGAACGAAAACCAAGCCAAGATACAATCTAGAAGATGGTAGCAACGAGGGGATCACGAGACTAACCCTTGAAGATTTCCATGGCCTACGAGATTAGATCTCGTTGTTGCAGAAGATGATCACTTGCCGCTTTCAAAAGCGCGTAGAAGATCTTGACGGTGCCACAATCGGGCAGCACCTCCGTACTCAGTCACACGTTCAGTGTTGATGAAGACGACGTCCTTCTCCCCGTTCCAGCAAGCAGCGGAAGTAGTAGATCCTCCTCGGAATCCCGGAAGCATGACGGCGTGGTGGCGTTGGTGGTGGAGATCTCCGGCAGGGCTTCGCCTTTGCGCTGCGGGAGAGATATGTGGAGGAGGGGCGCTAGGGTTTGGGGAGAGAGGGGGTCTAGGGCGCCGGCCACTTGGGGGCTGTGGCCTAGGAGGCTTTTGTGTGGCCGGCCCCTCCCCTTGGATCCTCATTATATAGGTGGAAGCCCCAAGTGTTGGACTACAAGTCTTCGAATAAGACCCCAACCCAAAACTTCCCATATGGTGGGAAACCTACTCAAGGAGGGAGTCCCACCTTTCCTTGAGGGGGGGTAGCCGGCCACCTTAGGTCGAGTCCACCTAGGACTCCTCCCCCTTAGGGTTGGCCGGCCATGCTAGTGGAGTCCCTCCAGGACTCCACCTTCCATAGTGATTTCTTCCGGACTTTTCTAGAACCTTCCATAAATGCACCGGATCATTTTCAAACTTATAAAATGACTTCCTATATATGAATCTTATTCTCCGGGCCATTCCGGAACTCCTCGTGATGTCCTGGATCCCATCCGAGACTCCGAACAAAACTTCGAACTCCATTCCATATTCCATATCTACTCAAACGATATCAAACCTTAAGTGTGTCACCCTACGGTTCGTGAACTATGCAGACATGGTTGAGACTTCTCTCCGACCAATAACCAATAGCGGGAACTAGAGATCCATAATGGCTCCACATATTCAACGATGACTTAGTGATCGAAAGAACCATTTACATACGATACCGATTCCCTTTGTCACGCGATATTTTACTTGTCCGAGGTTTGATCATCGGTATCTCTATACCTTGTTCAACCTCATCTCTTGACAAGTACTCTTTACTCGTACCGTGGTATGTGGTCTCTTATGAACCTTTCATATGCTTGCAAGCTAATTAGACGACATTCCACCGAGAGGGCCCAGAGTATATCTATCCGTCAACGGAATGGACAAATCCCACTGTTGATCCATATGCCTCAACTCATACTTTCCGAATACTTAATCCAACCTTTATAACCACCCATTTACGCAGTGGAGTTTGATGCAATCAAAGTACCCTTCCGGTATAAGTGATTTACATGATATCATGGTCGAAAGGACTAGGTAACTATGTATCGAAAGCTTATAGCAAATGAACTTAATGACGTGATCTTATACTACGCTTAATTGGGTGTGTCCATTAGATCATTCACATAATGATATAACCTTGTTATTAATAACATCCAATGTTCATGATCATGAAACTATGATCATCTATTAATCAACAAGCTAGTTATACAAGAGGCTTACTAGGGACTCCTTGGTGTTTACATAACACACATGTATCAATGTCTCGGTTAATACAATTATAGCATGGTATATAAACATTTATCATAAACACAAAGATATATAATAACCACTTTATTATTGCCTCTTGGGCACATCTCCAACATATTTATAGGGATTTGCTAGTTCTCAGCTAGCTTAGGGCTCAGTCGATGTTGTATTCATCGGATCCAGATTCCAGAGAGCCGGTATTCATGGAAGCTAATGTACGGGTACATATTTCCTTCATTCGTTGTCGTTGTTTTCCTAGGTCCATGTGCCTCTTTTTTTATTTTGCCTTGTGGTTCTACGGCCCTTATAGAAGTTGGATATGATTTTCATTTCTTTTTTTCTTTGATTCCTTAATTCGTCAGATCATGCTATTTAATTACATGTTAGGTTGTAATTAATATTTTTTCAGTTGCAAGTCCAGTTGCAACTGAGGTTTTCTTTAGTTGCAAGTCTGTTTGAAACTGAGATTTTTTTTGTTGCAAGTCGGGTTGGAAAAAGTGATATTTTTTGTTTCACTTGCAAGTTGGGTTGTAACTAAGATTTTTTCTAGTTGCAAGTCTGCTTGCAACTAAGATTTTTTCTGGTTGCAATTGAGAATTTTTTTTAGTTGCAAGTCGAGTTGCATTTGAATTTTTTTCAGTTACAAGTATGTTTGCAACTGAGACTTTTCCAAATTACAAGTTGGGTTGCAACTGAGATTTTTTTTAGTTGCAAGTCGTGTTGTGACTAAGATTATTCTAGCTGCAAGTCTGTTTGAAACTAAAATTTTCTAGTTGCAATTGAGATTTTTTTGCAGTTGGAAGTTGGGTTGCAACTGAAAATATTCAGTTGCAAGTCTGTTTGCAACTGAGACTTTTTCCAGTTACAAGTCATGCTGCAAATGAGATTTTTATTTATCAGTTGTAAGTCAGGTTATAACAGAGATAATTTTGCAGTTGCAAATAAGGTCGCAACTGAGATTTTTGCAAGTTACAAACCGGGTTGCAACTATTTTTCTTGCCAAATATTTTTTAAGGGATTTTCTACTAGCTTGGTGCTCAGTCACTTCTTGGTCCGTTGGATCGTCTTATGTGTTAACATTCGTGCCCGTACATTTTTTTAACTTTTTTTTATGTTTTCCTGTAGTTCGACATTTCTTTATTATTTTTGGCTGTTGTTTGGGCCGCCTTTTACCCCCGTCTAGATTCGCGTTAACTCCTAGAAATAGCGTTACAAAATTGCTTCAACGGAGATTTGATCGTGTGACCTCTTGAGTACCCAAGGAAATATACACCACTCAGCCTAGGAACCAAGGAACCATTCGTGTCTTTCTTGCTATCGTGACTCAATGTATTATGACTGCATTTTTGATTCAGTATATATGTTGTTCATATTTTTTTTTATTTCTTAACCAATTACATAAGAGCAATGGTAAATTTATTTCTATTTCTTTTATTATTATTTTAGTAAAGTTTATAAATACATTATTTTCTATCTACTAAAGTCCTTGTCTGTAAAAAGAATACTCTCAATAATTCTTTATTATTTTGTTATTTGTACACTTTTATATTATTTTGTTTTACTAATTCTTGGTCAACCTAGATTAAGTTTGAGCTCGGTCAACTTCATATTTTATCGTTATTTGTGATAGCATGAAGTTTCAACTTGTAAGTGGGTGTAAGCGAGTTTTTCTAGTTGCAAGTTTAAACTGCAGCTGGGAGTGGAAATGAGATTATTTAGTTATAAAATTGGGAATATAACTAAGATTTTCTACTTGCAAGTAGGATTGCAACTGATATTGTTCAGTTGCAAGTGACATTGCAACTAACATTTTTTTAGTTGCAACTAGGGTTGCAACAATGATTTTCAGTTGCAAGTAATCTTGCAACTGAGAATTTTTAGTTGCAAGTGGGCTGCGAATTATATCTTCCGGTTACAAGTAGGGTTGCAACTCATATTTTCTAATTGCAAGTGGGGTTTAAACTATGATTTTCAAGTTGTAAGTGGCCTTGCAAACTGAGATTTTTTTAGTTGCAAGGGGAATGCAACTGGTATTTTATTTTCTTTATTTTTGTTTGGGTCTTAATTAGTTGTGTATTTTTCATGGATAGTTTCTGTTTCTTTTTTCACATAGAAATCATAGAACTTAATTTTCTACTCCATTCTAGCCTAAATACTCTTTGCAGGTTTACAAATAATTTTTGCTAAAATCTATTTTAGGCTCGTTGAATCTGCTGCGATAAGTATCTTGGGATAGATAGATAGATAGAGAGAGAGAGTATATTTTACTTTGTTCTAATTATGAACAAAATCTTAATTTCAATTGTACGATAATTAGATTATCCAGGAGCACCAAGATTCGTGTTACCTTTTTATCGATTGTTTCTAGCGCTAGCAAATCATGGTTTTTTGTTGTCCATTATGGTTGCACATGCCTCTTGTGTGCATCGATGTTGTCCGGGCTTGAGTTGAGCATACTGTATGGCCTCTTGTGAGGTTGGGTAGGCCTTTCTTATGCAGTTTTTCTTAAACATTTCTCATTATAATTGTTTGCTTTGATTAATGAATTTTCCACGTGCCCATATTTATTTATTTGCAAACTGCGTTGCAATTTTTTTATCATAAGTCAGGATGAAACTAAGTTTTTTTTCCCCTTACCACTACAAGAAAAGTTGCCATGGCCGACGAAGTTGAAGTCGCGCCGTGGTTGCTGATGTACCATGGCCGACGATTTTGGGTCTGTCCGTTGTGCATGTCAAAACGTTTTTTTTTTCTCGTTTTTGAGGCCACCTAGCCCGACGAAACCGGCCAAAACGTTGCGTATGGTGGCCCGGGACGTGGTGCATCTCGAATTCTCGGGTTCGCCGGCAGAGTCAACGCAAATCCGCACCACCGAGGGATGTAGGGCCCAGATGGCAGCCTCTCTGGCATTGTTTTTTTTCTCGATCGCGCCATCTCCTTCAACGCTCTCCGATCGAGCCGTTTACGATGCAGGATCATGGGTCCCGCATGTCATCCTCTATGAACCAAAATTCTTTCTATTCTTGGATTTTTTTGACCCCCTGATTTCTGGCTACTTCCTTTTTCTTTTGATCCCTTGCCGCCTTGGAAACGTTGAGACCGCTGCTGCTAAATGGGACCCGCATGTCATCCTCTATGTACTATAAAACTTTCTTTTCTTGGAGTTTTTTTTGGCACCTCAAATTTGGTCACTTGCCTTTTTCTTTCGATCCCATGCCGCCTCTCAAACGGTGATACCGCTGCTGCTAAATGGGACCCGCATGTCATCCTCTATGTACTATAAAACTTTCTTTTCTTGGATTTTTTTGGCACCTCAAATTTGGTCACTTGCCTTTTTCTTTCGATCCCCTGCCGCCTCTCAAACGGTGATACCGCTGCTGCTAAATGGGACCCGCATGTCATCCTCTATGTACTATAAAACTTTCTTTTCTTGGATTTTTTTTGGCACCTCATATTTGGTCACTTACCTTTTTCTTTCGATCCCCTGCCGCCTCTCAAACGGTGATACCGCTGCTGCTAAATGGGACCCGCATGTCATCCTCTATGTACTATAAAATTTTCTTTTCTTGGATTTTTTTTGGCACCTCAAATTTGGTCACTTGCCTTTTCCTTTCGATCCCCTGCCGCCTCTCAAACGGTGATACCGCTGCTGCTAAATGGGACCCGCATGTCATCCTCTATGTAATATAAAACTTTCTTTTCTTGGGGTTTTTTTTGGCACCTCATATTTGGTCACTTGCATTTTTCTTTCGATCCCCTGCCGCCTCTCAAACGGTGATACCGTTGCTGCTAAATGGGACCCGCATGTCATCCTCTATGTACTATAAAACTTTCTTTTCTTGGATTTTTTTGGCACCTCAAATTTGGTCACTTGCCTTTTTCTTTCGATCCCCTGCCGCCTCTCAAACGGTGATACCGCTGCTGCTAAATGGGACCCGCATGTCATCCTCTATGTACTATAAAACTTTCTTTTCTTGGAGTTTTTTTTGGCACCTCAAATTTGGTCACTTACCTTTTTCTTTCGATCCCATGCCGCCTCTCAAACGGTGAGACCGCTGCTGCTAAATGGGACCCGCATGTCATCCTCTTTGTACTACAAAACTTTCTTTTCTTGAATTATTTTTGGATCCTGATATTTGGTCACTTGCCTTTTTCTTTCGATCCCGTGCAGCCTCTCAAATGGTGATACCGCTGCTGCTAAATGGGACCCGCATGTCATCCTCTATGTACAATCAAGTTTCTTTTCTTGAATTATTTTTGGATCCTGATGTTTGGTCACTTGCCTTTTTCTTTCGATCTCATGCCACATTTGAAACGTTTAGGAACCTGCAGGCTCATGGGACCCGCATGTCATCCTCTATGTACTATAAAAGTTCATTTTCTTGGTTTTTTTTCACCCTCTGATTTTTGGCTATTTTCTTTTTCTTTTGATCCCCTGCCGCCTTTGAAACGTTGAGGACTCTGCTGGCTCATAGGTCCCACATGTCAGCCTGTATGAACGATAAAACTTTCCTTTCTTGGAGTTTTTTTTACCCCCTAATTTCTGGCTACTTTCTTTTTTCTTTTGATCTCAAGCCGCATTTGAAACGTTGGGACCGCTGCTGCAAAATGGGACCCGCATGTCATTCTCTATGTACAATAAAGTTTCTTTTCTTGGATTATCTTTGGCTCCTGATATTTTGTCACGTGCCTTTTTCTTTCGATCTCATGCCGCCTTTGAAACGTTGACTAAGCTGCTGGCTCATGGGTCTCGCATGTCATCCTCTACGAACAATAAAAGTTTCCTTTATTGGAGTTATTTTTTGACCCCTAATTTTTGGCTATTTGTCTTTTTCTTTTGATCCCCTGCCCCTTTGAAACGATGAGGACGCTGTTGGCAGGTCGGTTCCACATGTCATCCTCTATGAACAATAAAAGTTTCCTTTGGTGGATTTATTTTTGACCCCTAATTAATTTCTGGCTATTTCCTTTTTTTCTTTTGATCCCTTACCGCCTTTTTTTGCGAATTTTTTTTTGCGAATTATCCCATGCCGCCTTGGAATCGTTGAGGATGCTGCTGCCTCATGGGTCCCGCATATCATCCTCTCAGAACGGTAAATATTTCTTTACTTGGATTTCGTTTACCAACTAATTTTTGTCTTATTTTTCCTTTCGATCTCCTGCCGCCTTTAAAACGTTGTCGAGAGGCTGCTGGCTCACGGGTCCCACATGTCAACCTCTATAAACAATAAACGTTGAGGATGCTGCCTCATGGGTCCCGCATGCCATCCTCTCAGAACGATAAATGTTTTCTTTTCTTCGATTTTTTTACCAACTGATTTTTGGTTTTTTTTTCATCCCCTGCCGCCTTTAAAACGTTGACGACGCTGCTGGCTCATGGGTCCCCGATGTCAGCCTCCCCGTACAAGAAACATGTGATATCTTGATTATTTTGCAGACAATAAACATCGTATTTCGCTCCGAGCTATTGCAAACGGATAAATTAAATATTTATTTTTACATAAACAAACTTATATGTTGAATCTCCTTGTTTTGTGTTTTTGCGAAGCATAGGACTTTCCTGTTTTTTTAGATAAATCCGAACTTTCCTGTTTTGAAGTGGGCTGAAATTGTACGAGTCAAAAGGCCCAGCAGGATAGTTCGAAGGCCCAGATGTCCAGATGCAGCCCAATTGAAATCTTTCTTTTCTTGGATTTTTTTCACACCCTGATTTCTGGCTACTTCATTTTTCTTTTGGTCCTGTGCCGCCTTGGAAACGTTGAGACGGCTGCTGCAAAATGGGACCCGCATGTCATCCTCTATGTACAATAAAATTTCTTTTCTTGGATTATTTTTTCCTCCTAATATTTGGTCACTTGCCTTTTTCTTTCAATCTCATGCCGAGTTTAAAACGTTGAGGAACCTGCTGGCTCATGGGTCCCGCATGTCATCCTCTATGAACAATAAAAGTTTCCTTTGTTGGATTTATTTTTTACCCCTAATTTCTGGCTATTTGCCTTTTTCTTTTGATCCCCTGCCCCCTTTGAAACGATGACGACGCAGCTGGCAGGTCGGTCCCACATGTCATCCTCTATGAAAAATAAAGGTTTCCTTTGATAGATTTATTTTTTACCCTAATTAATTTCTGGCTATTTCCTTTTTTTATTTTGATCCCCTGCCGCCTTGGAATAGTTGAGGATGCTGCTGCCTCATGGGTCCCGCATGTCATCCTCTCAGAAAGGTAAATGTTTCATTTCTTGGATTTTGTTTACCAACTGATTTTTGGCTTATTTTTTGTTTCGATCTCCTGCCGCCTTTAAAACGTTGAAGACGCTGCTGGCTCATGGGTCCCCAATGTCAGCCTCCCCGTACTGCAAATCCTCTTTCTGCAAAGGTTGTATTTCTAGCTAGATAGCTAAGGTGGAATCGAATCTGCCGTGGTTCAGGCAGCTCAGGTAAGCCTTCTTGCACTGATTAATGGAACTAGTGTATAGCAAGGTCAAAACATGTGGCTCGGTGTAATGAATCTATTTGAATCATGTTGTGGATTCAATCTGATAGTTCTCTAACAGGTCAGCCAAAATAGAAATTAAGATTTTTCTAAAACGGAAATGCAAATTAAGATGGACACAAACATTAGTTATCATAATAGCTGATCATACATACATACTTGCTAAGAGCAAAAGCTTGCCAGAGTTTTACCACCCATACAATTAATTAGCAGTTCAGATAAGATAACCTTATATAAGTATAACTACAAATGCATTTGCTAAGGGCTCATGGGACAACAGAACTAGACAACCGCAAACTTTATGACCAGCATGTCACAGTGGCATCGAAAGATCTTGACCTTCAACTTTGATCCAATGCGAAGTTTGGCACCGCCAATGAACTATTTCCACCTGGAAGTAACAGCCAAGCGGCCATCTCGTGGACGACGGAGTACCGTCCCTCCACGGTGAGACCTTCACTCTCCATGACGAGGGAAATCTTGCCCCTTCGGCCAGCATTGAGATCCTTGGAGATACTTTTAGGCAATTTCTGATTCAAAGCAAGAGATACCACCAAAAATTAGTCAATGGCACCAATGCACTAAAGACTGAACCATGTGAGACTTTGAGCAGAGAAGACATCAAGATAAGAGCAGTTATGTTGTCATACACTCACGAACATAGCCTTCAGATGCGTCCTGGTCACCACACGGGTTGCCACAACAATGAGCTGAGACCTCGGTGATCTGGCTGGGGCAGGTGCAGGAGCAAGGGCTGGTACACGAGCTGGTGCTGATGCAGGAGACTGCTGGGCAGGTGCAATAAACGGTGCCTCTAGAGGAACCGGTGCTGATGCAGGAGACAGTTGGGCAGGTGCAGTAAACGGTGCAGCTAGAGGAACCAGTGCTGATGCAGGAGCCTGCTGGGCAGGTGTAGTATATGGGGCCTCGACAGGAACCAATGCTGATGTAGGGGCCTGCTGGGTAGATGCAGTAAACGGAGCTGGTACAGGAACCGGTGCTGACGCAGGAGAGTGGGAAGCCGGTGCCGGTGCTGGTGTGGGTGCCCTTTGTGACATCCGCTCCTGTTCCATCAGGGGATCTGCAGCTTTGATCATCACTACAAGAAAAGTTGCCATGGCCGACGAAGTTGAAGTCGCGCCGTGGTTGCTGGTGTACCATGGCCGACGATTTTGGGTCTGTCTGTTGTGCATGTCAAAACATTTTTTTTCTCGTTTTTGAGGCCACCTAGCCCGACGAAACCGGCCAAAATGTTGCGTATGGTGGCCCGGGACGTGGTGCATCTCGAATTCTCGGGTTCGCCGGCCGAGTCAACGCAAATCCACACCGCCGAGGGATGTAGGGCCCAGATGGCAGCCTCTCTGGCATTGTTTTTTTTTCTCGATCGCGCCATCTCGTTCAACGCTCACCGATCGAGCCGTTTATGATGCAGGATCATGGGTCCCGCATGTCATCCTCTATGAACCAAAATTCTTTCTATTCTTGGATATTTTTTGACACCCTGATTTCTGGCTACTTCCTTTTTCTTTTGATCCCTTGCCGCCTTGGAAACGTTGACACCGCTGCTGCTAATTGGGACCCACATGTCATCCTCTATGAGCAATCAACTTTCTTTTCTTGGCTTTTTTTTGGCACCTCAAATTTGGTCACTTGCCTTTTTCTTTCGATACCCTACCGCCTCTCAAACGGTGATACCGCTGCTGCTAAATGGGACCCGCATGTCATCCTCTATGTACTATAAAACTTTCTTTTCTTGGATTTTTTTGGCACCTCATATTTGGTCACTTACCTTTTTCTTTCGATCCCCTGCCGCCTCTCAAACGGTGAGACCGCTGCTGCTAAATGGGACCCGCATGTCATCCTCTATGTACTATAAAACTTTCTTTTCTAGGATTTCTTTTGGAACCTGTTGGCGTCCGAAACCCACCGGCGAGTAGCAACAGGCAACACGTAGAGCCGGGAGGCTCCCAGAACTGCGGTTGGCCCTGGTCCCTCGAGCGACGGCCCGCAAAGCTCCGGCACGCACGTCCCGATGCTGGTGCAAGGGCGTGCCACCTGACCTATACCTGGTCAGGAAGGTGATGGATTGCTTCGCTTAGTTTCCTGCATGGCATACACGTAAACATTAAATACGAGCCTCGATCGGCTCTCAGGTTGTCCTGTGAATCGGCTCAAGGAGCCGATCCGCCCATGATTCGTATGAGGTCTACGATCACATGGTGGTCCTGCTTGATCAATATAAAGCTAAAACGACCTACGACGATTTAGGGTTTTCACCGCATAATCGGAACATCCTACACGTGATTGAGCCTGGCAGCCACGCAAGATGATAATAAACCAGCCCTAGATAAGGCCTAAAAACCAACATGAAGTTGATTCCCGGAACATCTTATCTAGGGCTAGCAAACTACACCCTACGCGCTACTGGATCCTTCAACCCGTTTGCAAGGCCTAACTATGTAGATATTAAACTAATCCTTGAAGAACAAGGAGCAATCGTAACGGATCGGATCTACTAAATAATAACTAAGCAAGGTGCCACCCTTGCACCTCAGATCGGCGCAAGGGTGGCTAGACGTCTAGGGATATCATGGATCAAAGCATGTATAAAGGTAAAACAATGCTAACCCTAACACATCTACGATAACTACGTTGCTCGCCATCAACAAGGCTTCAGCACGAGCAACGCAAGAACAACGAATAAATGTATACTTCCTAGATCGCAAGATGCGATCTAGGCAGCATGATGCTTACCCGGAAGAAACCCTCGAAACAAGGGGTTGGCGATGCGCCTAGATTGGTTTGTTGTGAACGTGATTGTTGTTTTTCTCAATAACCCTAGATACATATTTATAGTCCGTAGACTTTCTAACGTGGGAATAATCCCAACCGTGTACGAGCCAAATTCTACCTAACCGACACGTATCCTACTATATTTACAGATACACGGGCAAACTAGCCCAAACTTCGTGTACAAGGCCGATTCATGTATATCTCCCGTGTATATTCTTCAAGTCCATCTTAATCACGGCCCACCTCTGATCCGGTCAAATTCTGGTGATAACACATGCCCCCTGGTTTTGGAAATGATAATTCCAAAACCACTCTGCTTTTTCTTCGTTGGGTCACGTCGTGGCAGGGCAAAACCGCCGCAGTATCCTTCATCATGATGCCTTGCCTTCTCAACTTCTCCGCGTGATTTGACCGTTGTTTTTTTTTCTTTTGGCACCACTTCCTCGGAAACTGCTGTGGCATTAAATCCACTATACCCCCTTTTATTTAACCACGCCGAACAGTTCGCCTCTTCATCCCCTTGCTCTGTTCTAGCCATCGGCACCCAAAAATTCCCCATCTCCTGTAGCAATGTCTTCCTCTTCTTCCTCCGCCTCGTCGGATCTTTCTTCCCAGTCCTTCTCCTCTTCGTCCTCCTCCACCTCGTCGGATCTTTCCTCCGAATCTTCTTCATCTCGTGAGCCGACGCCGGAGTGGGGCTCGCTGGCGGCGCACGACATCCTCGCCCCAACGGAGTGGGACAACGAGGACCACGAGCCCTTTGTCTGGTCCGAGGACGACAAGTCCTTGACCAACGGCGACGATGACCTCCAGTTCCTTGCCGATGGGGAACTGGAAGCGACGAGTGAGGATGACTCGTTCTCCTGGGACGGCTACACTTCCTCTGAGGAGGAGGAAGAAGAAGACGACGACGACTCCCTCGAGGACTATCCGCCGGCGAAGCGCTTCCGCGCCGGATCAGATGACGACGACGACGACGAGGAGGAGGAAGCTCCCATAGAGGGCTATGGGAGCAGCGACGAGGAGCCCGCTGGCAGCAGCGCCGATGAGAGCTCCGATGGCGACGACGAGGGCAGCGACGGCCCGTAGGGTAGCGTCTACTAGTATAGATCTAGTAGTAGTAGCAGATTGGTCAATAGACCTTTCTTTTGTTCTTCCTCCTTTGAGCAATCGGCTCTTTCTTTGTAAGAAATCTCCCTTATTAATGAAGAAAATATTCCTCTATTGATTTTGTTCTCTCGTCCAATTTGCCGATTGCCAAACGAAGTCAACGCTCAAAGAGCCGATGGCAAGGCATCGGCTTTTACTCAAAAACGCGATTTAAGGTCACAACAGGTCCAATCCGTGTCCACGCCATCCTCCAATCTCAAACGCACAGATTCAACTCCTCAGCAAATCCAATGGGAGAATCATCTCAAATGCCATGGACTCTGGCCTGAAACTGATTTGTTAACCTGCTCCATTGAGCTTATTCCTCTAGAGTCGATGGCTATGCATCGGCTTTTTATTATTCTAAAGTCGATGTTCGAGCATCGGCTGTGATTTGCATATAAATTTTTTTTTACTGGCCGATTTTATACATCGGCCCCCATGTTTCACTGTCCATCGTCCCACATGCTTGGGAAATATTTCTTGAGGTGTTGACCATTGACGGCTACTGGGAATTTAACACCGTCCAGCTGCTCGAGCATGTATGCATTGCCCTTCAATACCTGATCGACTTTGTACGGACCGTGCCAATTAGGAGACCATTTGCCATATGCTTTATCCTTGGTTCCTAATGGCAACACGGCTTCCCATACTAGATCACCAACTTGAAACTCCTTTGGTCTCACCTTCTTATTGTATGCGCGAGCCACCCTGGCTTTGTTCTCTTTAATCTTCTCCAAGGACCAAAGTCTAAGTTCCGTTGCATCCTCAATAGTATCACTCATCAGGGCTGCATATTCTTCAGCTGTTAGATCATTCTGAAACGTGACACGTCTCGATCCAGCCGTAATTTCCCAAGGCAATACGGCTTCCTGCCCATAGACGAGCTGGTATGGCGAAGTTTTTATAGCTCCATGGCATGACATGCGATAGGCCCACAAAGCTTCTGACAATGTTTCATGCCAAACCCTAGGGTTCTCGTCAATTTTCCTCTTAATCAGCTTGATCAGGCTCTGATTGGATGCTTCAGCTTGCCCGTTGGCTTGAGCATAGTATGGAGATGATTGGATCAGCTTAATTTCCATGTCATCGCAGAACTTTCTGAATTCTTTAGAGATGAAGACCGAACCTCCATCGGTCGTGATGGTTTGGGGAATTCCGAACCTATGAATGACGTGTTCTTTCACAAATTTGATAACATCTTTTGATTTTACCTTCTTCATAGGGACGGCCTCCACCCATTTAGTGAAGTAATCTGTAATGGCCAGAATCCACTCGTGGCCTTTGCTCGATTCGGGATGGATTTTGCCGATCATATCCATGCCCCAACCTCGGAATGGCCAAGGCTTGATGATGGGATTCATTGCTGATGCGGGCACCATCTGAATCTTCCTGAACATCTGACACGCTTGGCACCCTTTGTAGTAGTTGAAGCAGTCCTCAAGCATGGTGGGCCAGTAAAACCCTGATCGCCTAATCAGCCACTTCATCTTATGAGCCGATTGGTGAGTTCCACAGGCGCCTTCATGCACCTCGTGTAAGAGCCGATTAGACTCAGTTGGTCCCAGGCATTTGAGTAGTAACCCTTCCAACGTCCTGTAGAACATGTCATCTCCTATAAGGACATATTTCATGGCCTTGTATCTTATCCGTTTAGGTGCCCCCCGAGCCGAATCCTTCAAGTAATTGAAGATATCGGCTCTCCAGTCATCCTGTTTCAGGAACTGCACCTGAACTTCTGACCCGTCTGGTATGTCCTTGTAGCCTGACGCCATCTGTGCGAGATCGTTGGCCTCGGTATTTTGAGATCTTGGGACCCAATTGAAGTTGATGTACCGAAATTTTGCCATCAGCTCGAGGCATTCCATCCAATAAGGGAAGAGTGACTCACTCTCGCACTTGTATTCATCCGTGAGCTGGGAGATCACCAACTTCGAGTCTCCAAAAAGTTCCACCGCTTCTGCCCCGGCTTCCAAAAGCAACTCCATTCCCTTGCGTATCGCCTCATACTCAGCGACATTGTTGGTGCAAGGTGTAGATAGCCTGATGGAAAAGGAATATGTTGCCCCCCGAGGCGACATGAGCAGAATGCCGATGCCACAACCATCGTCACAAGCCGATCCATCGAAGAACATAGCCCATGCACGTACAGATAGTGCTGCTATATTAGTATTGATCCGTTCAGCTATGAGATCGGCCAACGCTTGTCCCTTGACTGCTTTCGCAGGCTGATACCGGAGATCGAATTCCGATAACGCAAACATCCACTTACCAAGTCGGCCTTTCAAAACAGGAGCCGACAGCATGTGCTTGACAACGTCTGACTTGCATATGATGATGATTTCTGCCGTCAAAAGGATGTGATGAAGCTTGGTGCAGGTGAAGAATAGGCAGAGGCATAACTTCTCGACCTCAGGGTACCTTGTCTCTGCATCCAACATCCTTCTGCTGAGGTAGAAAATGACCTTTTCAACACCCTCATAGAGTTGCACCACCACTGAAGCAATGGACGTGTCAGCTACTGATAAGTAGATATAGAACGGCCTGTCTTGCTGAGGTGGAACTAGCACAGGCGGCGTTGTTAGATACCGCTTAATCTCGTCAAACGCTCGCTGCTGTTCTGCCCCCCAGTGAAACTCGTCATCAGATTTGATCTTCACCAACGCCATGAACGGCTCGATTCGTCCTGACAGATTAGAGATGAACCGTCGGACGAAGTTGATCTTGCCGATAAGACGTTGGAGTTCCTTCTTCGTGGTAGGCGGCTGCATGGTACGTACTGCCTCCTGACTTTTCAGGCCGATCTCAATTCCTCGTTCATGAACCAAAAAACCTAGGAACTGACCGGCCGTCACACCAAAGGCACACTTCTTTGGATTCATTCTCATCCCGAATTTTCTAGTTCGGTCTAGGATGCGTTGCAAATCATCCAAGTGTCCTTCCATGGAGACAGACTTAACCACCACGTCGTCGATATTAATTTCCACCAACTTGCCAATCAGATCATGAAAAATGTAATTCATGGCTCGTTGGTATGTTGCACCGGCATTCTTCAGCCCAAAAGTCATGACCACATATTCAAACAAGCCCACCGATCCTGGTACTCTGAATGCAGTCTTGTGTATATCTTCTGGAGCCATGAAGATTTGGTTGTAGCCGGCATTGCCATCCATGAAGCTTAACACCTTGTGGCCAGCAGCTGCATTGATCAATGTTTCTGCCACAGGCATTGGATATTCATCCTTTGGAGTGGCTCTGTTGAGATCTCGGAAATCTATGGCCACACGCCATCGGCGGTCCTTTTTCTCTACAGGTACGATACTGGAGATCCATTCAGCGTACCTGCATGCCCTGATGAACCCGGCGGCTAACATTTTCTCGATCTCCTTCTTGACTTCTTCGAGAATTTCGGCCTTCATATGACGTGCTCGTTGTTGGAATGGCCGAAATCCTTTCTTGAGAGGGAGCCGATGCTCAATGATGCTCCTGTCTAACCCAGGCATCTCTGTGTAATCCCACGCAAAGCAATCTGGGTATTCTTTTAACAGAGCTATCATCTGGCTCCTGAGATGTGGATCTAACTTTTTGCTGATGAAAGTTGGTCGTGGCTTATCCCCAGGACCAATGTCGACTTCTTCTAGCTCATCAGCCGATGTAAACCCATACCCTAGCTTTCCGTCACCTGTTAGATCGACGCTGAACACAGGCAAAATGTATGGCGAGGATAATAATATGGGCCGATTGCTGGAATCGGCCCCCATTTTGATTGCACCGGTCAATGAAGGTTTACATCGTGTTCGTGCTTTACTCTGACTACGTGACATGCTTGAGACAAGATCATCACTTTTTATTTTTTTGGGCCGATCACAGGGATCGGCCTTGCCACGTACGTCCATGGCCTTTGCTCTTGTTACACAGTCAGGCCGGTGGATAAGACCAGCCTCACCCCGTTTTTTGTCTTGCACTCACAGTCATCCAAAGTGATGCCGGAGAGTGGCTCTTGGCCTGCCGTCTCCCAAACGTTAATGCCAGCCGTTGAGATCTCGGCTGAGTCATCTGCGTGGACGATTTCTACTTCATCTCCATCCCACTGTATTAAGCATTGATGCATCGTGGATGGAATGCAACAGTTGGCGTGGATCCAATCTCTCCCTAGCAAGACAGCGTAGGTGCTCTTGCTATCGACAATGAAGAATGTCGTAGGGATGGTTTTCCTTCCTACGGTCAGATCCACGTTCAGAACACCTTGTGCCTCTGATGCTTGGCCGTTGAAGTCACTCAATGTGACGTTGGTCTTGATCAGATCCGAGCTAGAGCGTCCCAGACGACGTAGCATGGAGTATGGCATGATGTTGACTGCCGCTCCGGTGTCAACCAGCATCTTGTTGACCGGCTGCCCATTGATATAACCTCGTAAGTACAGGGCCTTCAGGTGTCTGTAACTTCTTTCTCGTGGCTTCTCAAAGATAACCGGCCTTGGGCCGCAGTCAAGTTGTGCCACAGGTGCCTCTTCGGTTCCAGGAGCACAAAACTCCGCTGGAAGGATGAACACCATGTTTGTGCCAGCCGATGTCTCATCATCGGCTTTCTTCTGTTTGGGGCGCCACTCTTTCTTCTATGGTCGACCCTCCTCGTCCAGAGTTCGCTGAATTTCCGCGGCCAGATCAGGCCGCGCTTTCCTCAACGTATGCAAGTATAACCTTTCGGCTTCCTCCAAGCAACGTAGTCGCTGAACCCTACGTTTTTGGGAGTGGCTGAGTCCATCAGGGCACCACCTTGGACGGTGGTATCTATCTTCTTCTACTTCATCGTCATCTTCTAACTCCTCGAGATCTTCCACCCGAGAGGACTCAGCTTGCTTGTTCCGAGATGGGAGAGGTCCTAGACGCTTGAACACTGACACGTCTCCTGTGCCCTTCTTCTTCTGTCTACACTCTGGACAGTTGCCGATTGTAGGCAATCGGCTCATCCCTGAATCCCAGCAATGCTTGAAGAAAGGACAATCCCAGTGCTTGTCCACGTCGTCCTGCTCTCTTGACTTCTCCTTGGCATGGCGCTCATATCTTTCCTCGTCTCGATCATGCCGACGATGTCTCTTGGCGTCCCTGCTAGCCAGATGATCTCTTTCGTCATCGTCGTTGTACCGTCGGCGTTGGTCGTACTGACTCACATATTTGTTGAGGAGGTGATCAGAGAGAGGTCGTTGATATCGCACATTCTTCACTTCTCCCTCTGTGATGTAGCGCTTGCCATCGTGTCGGGGCCGATCGCGTGGAACGGCTTCCTCCTTGTCCTTGCCACGAGAGCGGGTGCCCTTGTCTCTGTCCTTACCAGGGTGGTGCGCAGGTCCTACCATGTTAATGCTGAACGAGAAACCGGGCTGGCACCTCACAGGGTAAGTGCACTCCACCATGTTAACGGCGGGGAAGGGGTGCGTGTCGACTTTCATGGCGTACTGGCTGAAAATTAGATGCCCTTGTTCTATCGCCATTTGGATCTGCTGATACCACACCCTGCAGTCGTTGGTGGTATGGGTTAACGTGTTATGCCACTTGCAATATGGCTTGCCGTTGAGCTCTTGCACCGTAGGGAATTTGTGGCCTTCGGGTAACTTTAGCTGCTTCTCCTTGAGCAAGAGGTCGAAAATTTGCTCAGCTTTGGTCACATCGAAGTCAAACCCTCTTGGAGGACCTTGTGGCTTAACCCACTTGCAGGACACGGGGCTTGCCCCCCTTGTCCATTCAGCCACTGCTACCTCTTGATCTCCTGCAGAGCCTTCATCCTCCTCTGTCTCCACCAGGACTACCGCACGCTTGAACTTGTCCTGGTACAACTCTGGGTGGCGCTGTTCATATAATGTCAGTTTCTGAACCATATGCGCCAATGAAGCGTACTCTGCTTGGGAAGCCATATCCTTGATCGGCGATGCAAGACCCACCACCGCCAGCTCGACTGCTTCTTTTTCAGTCAAACGAGCCGAATAGCATCGGTTCCTGATGGTCCTGAAGCGCTGGATGTATTCTGACACTGTTTCTCCGTGCTTTTGTCGTACTTGTGCTAGATCGGCAATGCCAGCCTCGGAAGCCTCTGAGTGATACTGCATGTGGAACTGCTCTTCCATCTACTTCCAAGTCCGGATTGAATCTGGTGGCAGCGAGGTGTACCACCCGAAAGCCGATCCTGTGAGGGACTGTGCGAAGAACCTCACGCGTAGTGCGTCTGATGCTGAGATCGTGCCCAACTGCGCCAAATATCAGCTCACGTGCTCGATTGAACAGGAGCCATCTGACCCACTAAACTTGGAGAATTCAGGGAGCCGATATTTGGGTGGTAGTGGGATCAAATCGTACTCGTTGGGGTACGGCTTGGAATAGCCGATTGCCCTCCGTTTCGGCACCATGCCGAACTGGTCTCTCAAGATTGTACTGATCTGATCCGCGGTGCTAGCTGCAGGAGTCGAGCTCTGAAGATTCGCTGGAGTGGCATACTTAGCTAGCCATGCTTGCTTCTCAAGATCTGAGCTAGCTGCAGGAGTTGAGCTTTGAAGGTTTGCTGGAGTGGCATACTTAGCTAGCCACGCCTGCTTCTCAAGATCTGATCCAGAAGCCCCTCCTGCTGTTCCAGAAATCCCTGTTGTTGCAGTCTGGTTCGTGAGTGCCCAGTTACTGCAGTCTGGCACATATGTGCACGTGTATCCGTGCGGGATCTCCTTAGGTGCTTCATACAAGAACTGGTAATCACTAGGATCGCCACCGATCTTGTAGACGATGAATGCCGGTGAGCTCGGCACATCTGGTGCTGCCAGCGCGAACGGCAGCAGTGGTCGGGTCTGGAGCGGGTCCCTAGAGCAGGTCCTGACGGAGAGTACTGATGTCTCATGATTTCCTGGATCACCCGAAGCGCGACACGCTCCAAAGCGTTCACCAGGCTCTCAGAATGGCGGTGTAGCGAATGAGCTACCATGTGATTAACCTCCTGACGCAGAGACCTGGTGCGTTCTTCTGAAGGGGTAGACAGATCCACTCCATCGAGCGCGCCTTCAGGTGAGAACCCTTTCCACCTGATGCCGTGTGAGCGGGTCCTCTGGAAAGAGCCGATGAGGTCGGCTTCGAAGATAGCTTTGACATCGTCATACTTCTTCTTGAGCTCCTCAGTCAGATCTTCGTACGTGACTGGATCTTCCGCCATCTCAGACGTAGATGGCGATGCGGTTGATGTCGAAGACTGTCCCACCGGGCGTGCCAGAATGTGTTGGCGTCCGAAACCCACCGGCAAGTAGCGACGGGCAACACGTAGAGCCGGGAGGCTCCCAGAACTGCGGCTGACCCTGGTCCCTCGAGCGATGGCCCACAAAGCTCCGGCACGCACGTCCCGATGCTGGTGCAAGGGCGTGCCACCTGACCTATACCTGGTCAGGAAGGTGATGGATTGCTTCGCTTAGTTTCCTGCATGGCATACACGTAAACATTAAATACGAGCCTCGATCGGCTCTCAGGTTGTCCTGTGAATCGGCTCAAGGAGCCGATCCGCCCATGATTCGTATGAGGTCTACGATCACATGGTGGTCCTGCTTGATCAATATAAAGCTAAAACGACCTACGACGATTTAGGGTTTTCACCGCATAATCGGAACATCCTACACGTGATTGAGCCTGGCAGCCCCGCAAGATGATAATAAACCAGCCCTAGATAAGGCCTAAAAACCAACATGAAGTTGATTCCCGGAACATCTTATCTAGGGCTAGCAAACTACACCCTACGCGCTACTGGATCCTTCAACCCGTTTGCAAGGCCTAACTATGTAGATATTAAACTAATCCTTGAAGAACAAGGAGCAATCGTAACGGATCGGATCTACTAAATAATAACTAAGCAAGGTGCCACCCTTGCACCTCAGATCGGCGCAAGGGTGGCTAGACGTCTAGGGATAGCATGGATCAAAGCATGTATAAAGGTAAAATAATGCTAACCCTAACACATCTACGATAACTACGTTGCTCGCCATCAACAAGGCTTCAGCACGAGCAACGCATGAACAACGAATAAACGTATACTGCCTAGATCGCAAGATGCGATCTAGGCAGCATGATGCTTACCCGGAAGAAACCCTCGAAACAAGGGGTTGGCGATGCGCCTAGATTGGTTTGTTGTGAACGTGATTGTTGTTTTTCTCAATAACCCTAGATACATATTTATAGTCCGTAGACTTTCTAACGTGGGAATAATCCCAACCGTGTACGAGCCAAATTCTACCTAACCGACACGTATCCTACTATATTTACAGATACACGGACAAACTAGCCCAAACTTCGTGTACAAGGCCGATTCATGTATATCTCCCGTGTATATTCTTCAAGTCCATCTTAATCACGGCCCACCTCTGATCCGGTCAAATTCTGGTGATAACAGAACCTCATATTTGGTCACTTGCCTTTTTCTTTCGATCCCGTGCAGCCTCTCAAACGGTGATACCGCTGCTGCTAAATGGGACCCGCATGTCATCCTCTATATACTATAAAACTTTCTTTTCTAGGATTTTTTTTGGAACCTCATATTTGGTCACTTGCATTTTTCTTTCGATCCCGTGCAGCCTCTCAAACGGTGATACCGCTGCTGCTAAATGGGACCCGCATGTCATCCTCTATGTACAATCAAGTTTCTTTTCTTGAATTATTTTTTGGCTCCCCGATATTTGGTCACTTGCATTTTTCTTTCGATCTCATGCCACGTTGAGGACCCTGCAGGCTCATGGGACCCGCATGTCATCCTCTATGTACAATAAAATTTCTTTTCTTGGATTATTTTTGGCTCCTGATATTTGGTCACTTGCCTTTTTCTTTCGATCCCGTGCAGCCTCTCAAACGGTGATACCGCTGCTGCTAAATGGGACCCGCATGTCATCCTCTACGTACACTCAAGTTTCTTTTTTCTTGAATTATTTTTGGCTCCTGATATTTGGTCACTTGCCTTTTTCTTTCGATCTCATGCCACGTTTGAAACGTTGAGGAACCTGCTGGCTCATGGGACCCGCATGTCATCCTCTATGTGCTATAAAATTTTATTTTCTTGGGGTTTTTTTCACCTTCTGATTTTTGGCTATTTCCTTTTTCTTTTGATCCCCTGCCGCCTTGGAAACGTTGAGTAAGCTGCTGACTCATGGGACCCGCATGTCATCCTCTATGTACAATCAACTTTCTTTTTCTTTTGATCTCAAGCCGCATTTGAAACGTTGAGTCCGCGTCGCTAATTGGGACCCGCATATCATCCTCTATGTACAATAAAGTTTTTTTCTTGGATTATCTTTGGCTCCTGATATTTTGTCACTTGCCTTTTTCTTTCGATCTCATGCCGCCTTTGAAACGTTGAGTAAGCAGCTGGCTCATGGGTCCCGCATGTCATCCTCTACGAACAATAAAAGTTTCCTTTCTTGGAGTTATTTTTGACCCCTAATTTCTGGCTATTTGCCTTTTCCTTTTGATCTCCTGCCCCCTTTGAAACGATGACGACGCAGCTGGCAGGTCGGTCCCACATGTCATCCTCTGTGAACAATAAAAGTTTCCTTTGATGGATTTATTTTGAACCCCTAATTAATTTCGGGATATTTCCTTTTTTCCTTTGATCCCCTGCCGCCTTGGAATCGTTGAGGATGCTGCTGCCTCATGGGTCCCGCATGTCATCATCTCAGAACGGTAAATGTTTCTTTTCTTGGATTTTGTTGACCAAACGATTTTTGGCTTATTTTTTCTTTCAATCTCATGCAGCCTTTAAAACATTCAGGGCGCTGCTGGCTCACGGGTCCCACATGTCAACCTCTATGAACAATAAACGCTGAGGATGCTGCTGCCTCATGGGTCCCGCATGTCATCCTCTCAGAACGAAAATGTTTCTTTTCTTGTATTTTTTACCAACAGATTTTTGGTTTATTTTTTCTTTCCATCCCCTGCCGCCTTTAAAACGTTGACGACGCTGCTGGCTCATGGGTCCCCGATGTCAGCCTCCCCGTACAAGAAACATGTGATATCTTGATTATTTTGCAGACAATAAACATTGTATTTCGCTCTGAGCTATTGCAAACGGATAAATTAAATCTTTATTTTTACATAAACAAACTTATATGTTGAATCTCCTTGTTTTGTGTTTTTGCGAAACATAGGACTTTCCTGTTTTTTTTAGAAAAAATCCGAACTTTCCTGTTTTGGAGTGGGCTGAAATTGTACGAGTCAAAAGGCCCAGCAGGATAGTTCGAAGGCCCAGATGTCCAGATGCAACCCAATTGAAATCTTTCTTTTCTTGGATTTTTTTTGCCCCCTGATTTCTGGCTACTTCATTTTTCTTTTGGTCCTGTGCCGCCTTGGAAATGTTGAGACCGCTGCTGCAAAATGGGACCCGCATGTCATCCTCTATGTACAATAAAATTTCTTTTCTTGGATTATTTTTGGCTCCTGATATTTGGTCACTTGCCTTTTTCTTTCAATCTCATGCCGACTTTGAAACGTTGAGGAAGCTGCTGGCTCATGGGCCCCGCATGTCATCCTCTATGAACAATAAAAGCTTCCTTTGTTGGATTTATTTTTTACCCCTAATTTCTGGTTATTTGCCTTTTTTTTGATCCCCTGCCCCCTTTGAAACCATGACGACGCAGCTGGCAGGTCGGTCCCACATGTCATCCACTATGAACAATAAAGGTTTCCTTTGATAGATTTATTTTTTACCCTAATTAATTTCTGGCTATTTCCTATTTTTATTTTGATCCCCTGCCGCCTTGGAATAGTTGAGGATGCTGCTGCCTCATGGGTCCCGCATGTCATCCTCTCAGAAAGGTAAAAGTTTCATTTCTTGGATTTTGTTTACCAACTGATTTTTGGCTTTTTTTTTTGTTTCGATCTCCTGCCGCCTTTAAAACGTTGATGACGCTGCTGGCTCATGGGTCCCCAATGTCAGCCTCCCGTCATCGCAAATCCTCTTTCGCAAAGGTTGTATTTCTAGCTAGATAGCTAAGGTGGATTCGAATCTGCCGTGGTTCGAGCAGCTGGTAAGCCTTCTTGCACTGATTAATGGAACTAGTGTATAGCAAGGTCAAGACATGTGGCTTGGTGTAATGAATCTATTTGAATCATGTTGTGGATTCAATCTGATAGTTCTCTAACAGGTCAGCCAAAATAGAAATTAAGTTTTTTTCTAAAACGGAAATGCAAATTAAGATGAACACAAACATTAGTTATCATAATAGCTGATCATACATACATACTTGCTAAGAGCAAAAGCTTGCCAGAGTTTTACCACCCATACAATTAATTAGCAGTTCAGATAAGATAACCTTATATAAGTATAACTACAAATGCATTTGCTAAGGGCTCATGGGACAATAGAACTAGACAACCGCAAACTTGATGACCAGCATGTCACAGTGGCATCGAAAGATCTTGACCTTCAACTTTGATCCAATGCGAAGTTTGGCACCGTCAATGAACTATTTCCACATGGAAGTAACAGCCAATCGGCCATCTGTGGACTCGACGGAGTACCGTCCCTCCACGGTGAGACCTTCACTCTCCATGACGAGGGAAATCTTGCCCCTTCGGCCAGCATTGAGATCCTTGGCGATACTTTTAGGCAATTTCTGATTCAAAGCAAGAGATACCAACAAAAATTAGTCAATGGCACCAATGCACTGAAGACTGAACCATGTGAGACTTTGAGCAGAGAAGACATCAAGATAAGAGCAGTTATGCTGTCATATACTCACGAACATAGCCTTCAGATGCGTCCTGGTCACCACACGGGTGGCCACAACAATGAGCTGAGACCTCGGTGATCTGGCTGGGGCAGGTGCAGGAGCTCGGGCCGGTACACGAGCCGGTGCTGATGCAGGAGACCGTCGGGCAGGTGCAATAAACGGTGCCTCTAGAGGAACCGGTGCTGATGCAGGAGGCTGTTGGGCAGGTGCGAAACGGGTGCAGCTAGAGGAACCAAAGCCGATGCGTGAGCCCGCCGGGCAGGTGTATTATATGGGTGCTCTAAAGGAACCAATGCTGATGTAGGGGACTTCTGGGTAGATGCTATTAACGGTGCTGGTACAGAACCGGTGCTGATGCAGGAGAGTGGGAAGCCGGTGCCGGTGCTGGTGTGGGTGCCCTTTGTGACATCCGCTCTGTTCCATCGGGGATCTCGCAGCTTTGATCATGTTAAACCCAGCAAGCTAGAACAGAGGGAATGGTTTAGAACAACTGCTCGTAATGCAGTAATCAAAGGATATGAGTACAAAAAGTTACATATTATATATTTGGAAGTGTCTCCAACTACGTAAGCAGCTACGTATATCTGCCCGTTTGAGTTTCGATCCTCACTGTCGCCCTTCTTCGCACCGTAGTCAAAAGCAAACTTTCTCCAATCATGTCCATACAAATATGTGATGGCCTGCATCTTGTAGACATAAACCTCATAGACCGTGTAGGTGTTCATCAATTTTCCATTGCCATGAATAGTGAAAGACCCTTCATGAGGACACATCCGGTTAATCATTGGACGAAGTTCACAAGGTACATCTGCAGTGAAAATTGATACTAATGTAAGAAGCAGGGAAGACTAAAAACAAGACTTTACTATATGCCAATTCATGCTAAACCACCGAGAATACATATTGTAACTCGTGAAGGAGTTATTAGAAAGGTAGAAAGAGCCATAGGAGTTGTTATATGCGGGGTATGTACATGGGCCCGCCATATTCCAGCAAGCTCGGCATCGGGATGGTGAAGGAAACATGGGAGGTACTACTGGTGCGTAGCGCTGAATGTAAGTGGAAGAATTAGGTTGTATAAAGTGCATAGTTCAGAGCAATGCAAATGTTGACAAGCGAGTGCATAACACTATGTTACAAACTGAACAGTCAAAATTTAGTGTATGATGAATATAAGCATGCTAATTTGGCGTTTCCGAATTCCAAGAAGCAAAGAGATGTAACCGGTGATAATATCAGAAATAAATCATGGCATGTATATGTGGCTTAAGAAAATATACCCGAACCCTTGGATGGTTACGGCCCGGCTGGTCCTTGGACTTGAGCTTATATAAGCATCCAGAAGGTGGGGCTGGCAGTAACTTGGTGGCAGCCTCTGCAGATGCCTCATCAGCAGCAGTTGCAATCCTTTTGACCAATGAAGGCTTAGCAGTTTCAGTCTGCATATGAAAATGGATGAGCAACAGACATCAGCAGTGAAATATAAAATGAATCTATGAGACACTGATGCATATAGTGCTGGATGTAAGTGGAAGAATAGGGTTGTGTGTGTTTCTGGACTATTGGTAAGCATAATTAGACAAAGCCGGCAATAAACAGACAAATCAAATCATGTATGAGGATTAAGAAAATATACCTGCTTAAAAAGGATACCACCCAGCTGGCCCGTGGCCTTGTGCTTGAGGAGGTTTTCAGAAGATGGTGGCGGCACCATCATCTTCACAAAGAGCCTCATCAGGATCATTTTTTATCCATTTGAGTAGAGGCACAGAAGCTTCATCCTGCATATGAATAGCAACAAAACTCATCATTGATATTTAATAAATCTATGAGATGGACTGATGCAAAAAGTGCGGGATGTAAGTGGAAGAATAGGGTTGTGCATAGACAACAGTTGACAACAATGCAAATGATTACAAAAGAAGCCAACGGAACTCAACAGTTTATATACTGGATGAGACAGACTGAAAAGTGAAAAATTAGTGTATGATGATTGTAAGCAAACGCAGTGTTTCTGAACTTTTGGTAAGCATTAGGCAAAGCCAACAGTAATTAAACAGATAATAATAAAATCATGTATGTGGATTAAGAAAATATACCAGATTCATTAAAAGGTCACCACCCAGCTGGCCCATGGCCTCGTTCTTGTAGAGGTTTTCGGATGATGGTGCCGGCACCATCGTCCTCACAGCAGCCTCATCAGCCTCATTTTGCATCCACTTGAGTAAAGGCGCAGCAGTTTCAGCCTGCATAAGAATGGGAACAGATCTCAGCAGTGATATTGAATGACTCTGAGACAGACTGATGCATATAGTGCTGGATGTAGTGGAAGGGTATGGCTGTGTATGGACAACAGTTCACAACAATGCAAGGGTGTGTTCGGTTCTGAAACAGTGTGGAATGGAATGGTTCCATTTCAGAGGAATGGAATGGTTACATTTTTTTCGGTTGGGAAAAATGGAGAGCGGAACAGATCAAGGTTAAACTAATCATTTGCCTCAAAATTGTAATTAGCAATTGCAAATGACATTTAATCTCAAAATCGTAATTAACAGCACCTAATGGTGCTCTTTTAATCTAAAAATCGTAATTAACATCATTTTTTGTTGGGTTAGGGGAACTGGAGAGTAGATGAACATTACTGTATGATGATTGTAAGCAAACGAATTTGGTGTTTCTAAACTTTTGGCTTCGAGATCTTATGGGCTTCAACTATAGCCTACCCAAACTTGTTTGGGACTGAAAGGCTTGGTTGTTGTTGTTGTTATTGTTGTAAACTTTTGGCAAGCATTAGAAAAAACCGACAATAAACAGACAAATATCAAGGCATGTTTTGTGGATTAAGAAAATATACCATATTCATTAAAAGATCACCACCACGGCGCGTGGCCTTGTGCTTGTAGAGGCATTTAGAAGATGGGGGCGGCATCAACATACTGGCAGCCTGATCAGCCGCAGTTTTGATCTTCCTTTTGAGTAAAGGCCCTAAAGTTTCAGTCTGCATATGAATAGCAAAACAAAAGGCAGACCTCAGCAGTGATATTGAATTACTGTATGAGATAGACTGATGCATATAGTGTATGCTCTTAGCCTTTTGCACCATGAACACTAGCTATGGACAGACAAACAAAAACTACTCCAGTTGACTCAGCTTTGTCTAGATACCTCCATCCCAAAGCTTAAGGCTTATTTATTTTTGAGAAATCAAAACAAGTAAAGCTTGACCAAAATTTTAGAACATTCTATCAACAAATATAATATTGTGTAGATACCGTAGGAAAATATATTTCACAACCTATTTAATGATATTAATTTTGTATTTTGCATGTTAATGATTTTTGGTAAAAGCTTAGTCAAACATGATATAGTTTGACTTTCTAAAAATAATATAATCCCTAAGCTTTGGGATGGAGGTAGTAGTATCTAGAGCTAAAAACACATCTAGATACATCCGTATCTACAGATAGTTGAGTCAATTAATTTGGATCTGAGGGAGTATCAGATTCAGACTACATCATGGTAAGTTGGTTAAAAAAAGTTACCCCTCGGTGGTCCCTGCCCAGCTCGGCAGTGGCATTTCGCTTCTTGTGCTGCAGATCGGGCCATGCTCCTGCAGCAGGTGGGGCGCTATTCTCGTTCCCCATAGCCTCAGCACGGAACCTGGAGGTACCAACCTGATACAGAGAATATAGAGCATGGTGTCACAGAGGCTTTATGCACAAACAGCTGAAGACATGTGCTACTTTAAGCATCTTCCCGAACAGAACAGATTGAGGATGCAGACAGACAGAGTGGATAAGCAAACGGAGTACCGCTTTGCGGGCTGGGGACGCAGCTCAGGCTCAGCCAACTGCCCACATGCGTGGTGGCCTTACGCTCCATTGCCCCCACCACCACCACCGAGGTATTTCCTTTCCTGTACAAGCTGACAAAAGATACATTGAGGATCTGCAGAAACTACAAAGGTTGCAAATGTCGAAAAATAAAGGAAGAACACCCCAATCCAAGCAAAGGTAGCCCCCGCCCCCACCCCCATCAATCACTCCCAGCGCGAGGGTGACCAGAAAGACACCCCTTCGCCCAGAATAGGAAATAGTAGAAGCACAAGATATCGAGGTGAGGAAAAAAGAACCGATCTCGAGAAAGGAAAGAGCATTACTAGTACTACCTAATCCGCTTGGTCTAGATGCAGCTTGCCCCTCCAAGCTGGATGCCTAGACGGTGGAGGCGAAAGGAGGGGATCGAGCTAGCGGCTTGCATCCGTCGGCTGTCGGCACTCGATCGGGAGAAACAAAGGGGGCTACATAAAGGGGAGGGGTAACATATTTTATTACACAGTGAACTTACTGCTGTGACTAGTCATTACATGTCTCACTGAAACTGGGGCCCATAGTGTGGCACCCCAAATTCACTTGAACCTGCACGGCGGGATGCATTGGCGCGTCAAGAAAACCCCCTGAATTGTAGCGGGGAAATGAAACATTTCACAAAAAATCGAAATTCAAGCACACTGCCACGCGCCAAGCACGCGGGTTGTTCCTTCCTCTTCCTCGGTTCCTCCTCCCCTATCCGAAAAAACCCCAAATCCCAAGCTCAAACAACAACAAAAAAAAACCAAATCCCCTGGCCGCCATGCATGTCCTCGTTAACCCGCTGGAGATCGTTCCCGGACGAGGCGGACGCCCCCGCCCTGAGATCCCGAGTTCGTCCGTTCTGTCCACCTCGAGGCACTGCGTGCTGTCTCGCAGCGGCGGCTTGAGGGCGCTGCAGAGGAAGTTCCACCGGAAAGTGCTCATGGCAACCGTGCAAGCTCACCGGCGTGCTGTATCCCGAGAGGAACTGGTCAAAGCTTTGCTATTCGCCAAAAAAAAAGCGGGCCAAGATCGGGTCAAAGCTTCGTCGATGGCTTGCCGCGAGAGGCTTGGAGTCCAGAGTCAATAAACTAGCTGCTGGAGGACTTGGGCGATTTACACCGATTCATATTAACTGACTCAAGTTTGTTAGTCTAGTTAACAAATGCATCTAGATACATCCATATCAAGACAAAATTGAGTTAATTAATATGAATCAGAGGGGAGTGCCTGAAAGTGTTTCATGCTACCAATTAATGCGCTGGCAGGACTGGCTGTAGAAGTAATTGTGCTACTACTCATACGATGAACTGATTGTGTGGGTGTCAAATTTTGCAACGCGATCATCCACTGAGTACTTAATTATAGTTCTAGCGCCAAAGGCGTACAAATCATAATAAAGATAGTACATACTACAGCACCAGAACATAAAAGTACGAATCATAAAGTAGCTCAACATTTTGCATCAGGGCTAGGTGGTCCTGAGACTACCGGGACGCCCCTGATGATCTCCGGGCGTGCATCCGCTTCAACGCAAAGCTGTGTACTCGGTCCACGGCCTCCTTCTGTAGGCTAGATAATCTCAGGTGCAGGACCTTCGTCTATGAAAGGCTCGTCATCAGTACCATCCACAGGTGCATCAGGGCTGGGTGGTCTTGAGACTACCCGGACGCAACTGATGATATCTGGGCGTGCATCCACTTCAATGCAAAGCTGTGTACTCGGTCCACGGCCTCCTTCTGTAGGCTGGATAATCTCAGGTGCAGGACCTTCGTCTATGAAAGGCTCGTCATCAGTACCATCCACAGGTGCATCAAACTGAGATTCATCTTCAAATCTCCCATCAAACTGAGAGACCTCTTCAACTCTATGCTTTTGCAATTAGTACATCAACAGATTAGACAAACATCTAAGGGATGCAACCTGAACAAATGCCGTTTTACATATTTACCTTCTCATCTGGCATAGCACATGTCCCAGAGCTGAAACCCGCTTCCTGAAGCAAGCGCTTTTTCTCTCCTTCCCGTCCATCCATCTGCAACAAGTTAAATTTGAGTACAGAACTTGCACAGCTGCAAACTATTGATCAAAACAGCGGCAGCATCAATATAAATAATTAACTACATATGCCAGCACACATACAGTGTGAGCAAGATCTGCTTCTCCCGCTGAAGGATCATTATGTGGTTCACCATGATAAACCCACCCAACATATGTGCGGTCCATCCCAAAAATGTGTAAATGATCTTCCACTACATGGCGAGGCCTCTTCTCACCATTCATACATGTCCAGCGCGGGCAATACACGTCCAGGTCGTGACCTTCATGAGCTCTAATAAACCCCATAAAGGGTTGAACACCATTTATATACGAAGGGGAACATAAGTGTCCATGCAGTATCCAAGTTCTGTCCATCTATTGAATTATGAGATACAATGGTTGGTGATTAATTTAAGGCGAAGTAGGAAATGTATATCCATCGAGTACAAAACTATACTAGTACATGATTATGCATTTCAGCAATCATGTCGAGTACAAAACAAAAAATGCCCATCGACATTTTAGCAAACAGATCATGTACAAATCTCTGCCATGGCATTTCAGCAAATTAACGGATCGAGTGCAGAACTGACTCTATATGCCCACGCAAATGAACAAATTGATCGAGGAAAAATCGAGCGGAAAACTATAAAGTGCCAATTAGTTCGAGCATACTGACGATTTTTTTTTAGCAGCATCAAGAAAATATAAATCGTTAGGCCGTCTTGCCCGATGCATGATTGAGCTAGAGATAGCAACCCTACCGTGGATCAACTTGACCGCCGGTGCGTCTCGAGAAGAATGACGGGGAGGGGAAGCTTCTTCTTCGCACGGACGGGACGGGGAGGGGAAGCTCTTCGCACGGACGGGGATAAGTTGTGTAGCGGTGGGTGGGGGGTCATGCGGCCGGGCCGTCCGGTAGGTGGTGTTTAATGGAGTTGCGTGTGTAATTTGCCGTGCACAAGGTTGAGGAATAGGCGGTTCCCTTTGCCGCGCGCACAATTCAAACTATCCCGCCCATGTAGTTTAAATTCGCCCTATTTTCGTTAAATCGACATAAAGTTATGTGAGTGGGTGGAAATTAGCAAAGTTGCTTGAAAAATAGTAAAACTCTGGAATTATCCTTTAAATATGCTCTACTTCCTGTGAAAATCGGGGTGTGGAGGCACGTTGAGCTGTTTTATTTGTACCTTCTTCATTAAAACTCCCATTTTATGCACTTTGGATGGGAAGAAATCATTTGTACATAAATTTTGACAACGCCATTTGCAAACATTAATTGTTTTACATGCCAAGATGCACCCATCCACCAAATATGGGGCAAAAGTTTATCACAATCTAGATATATATGTATAATTAGTGAGGGACCCCTTTTGATTTTGTGCAATTTCCACTAATTAGCTAGAGAGAAGGGGTCAGTTAATTAGGCCATGTTAGGGGCTATGTGTTTTAGATTAGGGTTGTGTGGATTCAAATAGAACTTCTATATTTGTGTGCTATGATTAATCAAAACTAGACCGATCGACTGCGCACACATTATTAGAGGCACATGCCTTTGCGCACAAAGTGCATGTGTGTGTTGTTGGCCACCAACGAGAGAGCGGCGAGAGAGCGATTGAAATCTCCAAATTAAACACATATATAAGCATACATGGTTAGGCCATGCATGCATATTTATTATATATATTGTGAGGCAAATAAATTAAAGTACATGTGTATATATATAAGTGTGTTTCTTGGCCACCAACGATATATAGATCGAGAGAGAGATTGAAATATATATATCCCCAAGAATATCTTCAAACATGTATTGAAATATATGCACGAATGATATGCAAGGTATGCCATGCGCACATGCACACTAATTATATATATTATGAGACAACTTAATCAAATGTGTTTTCATTGGAGATCGAGAACTTGTCAAAAATCAAGTTAATTAATTTATCAGCGCTAATTAGTTAATTGGTCGCCTACTTGATGAGCAATTAAGTGACGTTGGCCTATATATATATATATATATATATATATATATATGTAGGGTTTAATTAGGGTTTAGGGTTTAGGGTTAGCTAGCTAGGGTTTTAGGGTTAGGGTTTACGGTCTAGGGTTTAGGGTCTAGGGTTTAGGTTTTAGTGTTTAGGGTGTTTAGGGTGTACATTTAGGGTTTATGGTCTAGGGTTTAGGGTCTAGTGTTTAGGGTGTTTAGGGTGTACGTTTTGGGTATAATTAGGGATTAGGGATTAGGGTTTTAGGGTTTAAGGTTTAGGGATCAACGATCGAGTGCACACACACATTATTAGAGGCACCCGCGCCTTTGCGCATAAAGTGCATGCGTATATATATAAGTGTGTTTCTTGGCCACCAACGATATATAGATCGAGATAACAGAGAGATTTAAATATATATATATATATATCCCCAAGAATATGTTCAAAAAATATTGAAATATATGCATGAATCAAGTTAATTAATTTATCAGCGCTAATTAGTTGGTCGCCTGCTTGATGCGCAATTAAGTGTCGTTGGCCTATATATGTAGGGTTTAGGGTTTAGGGTTAGCTAGGGGTTAGGGTTAGGGTTAGGGTTAGGGTTTAGGGTTTAGGGTTTAGTGTTTAGGGTTTAGGGTTTAGGGCTTTAGGGTTTAGGGTTTAGTGTTTAGGGTGTTTAGGGGGTGTATGTTTAGGGTATAATTAGGGATTAGGGATTAGGGTTTTAGGGTTTAAGATTTAGGGATCATCGATCGAGTGCACACACACATTATTAGAGAGGCACCCGCGCCTTTGCGCATAAAGTGCATGCGTATATATAAGTGTGGTTTTTGGCCACCAATGATATATATATAGATCGAGACAGAAAGAGATTGAACTATATATATTTATCCCCAAGAATATGTTCAGATATATATTGAAATATATGCACGAATGATATGTGCAAGGTATGCCATGCGCTCATGCACACTAATTATATATATATTATGAGGCAACTTAATCAAATGTGTTTTCATTCGAGAGAACTTATCAAGATTCAAGTTAATTAATTTATCAGCGCTAATTAGTTGGTCGCTTGCTTGATGCGCAATTAAGTGTCGTTGGCCTATATATATGTAGGGTTTAATTAGGGTTTAGGGTTTAGGATTAGCTAGCTAGGGTTTTAGGGTTAGGGTTAGGGTTAAGGTTAATTAATCAATTAGGGTTTAGGGTCTAGGGTTTAGGGTTTAGGGTTTGGGGTTTGCGGTTTTGTCTTTCATTAGGGTTTAGGGTATAGGGTTAGGGTTTAGGGTTTAGGGTGTAGTGTTTAGGGTTTAGGGTCTAGGGTTTAGGGTTTAGTGTTTAGGGTGTACGTTTAGGGTATAATTAGGGATTAGGGTTTTAGGGTTTAAGGTTTAGGGATCATCGATCGAGTGCACACACACATTATTAGAGGCACCCGCGCCTTTGCGCATAAAGTGCATGCGTATATATAAGTGTGTTTTTTGGCCACCAACGATATATATATAGATCGAGAGAGAAAGATTGAAATATATATATTTATCCCCAAGAATATGTTCAGATATATATTGAAATATATGCACAAATGATATGTGCAAGGTATGCCATGCGCGCATGCACACTAATTGTATATATATTATGAGGCAACTTAATCAAATGTGTTTTCATTCGAGAGAACTTGTCAAGATTCAAGTTAATTAATTTAGCAGCGCTAATTAGTTGGTCGCCTGCTTGATGCGCAATTTAGTGTCGTTGGCCTATATATATATGTAGGGTTTAATTAGGGTTTAGGATTTAGGATTAGCTAGCTAGGGTTTTAGGGGTAGGGTTAGGGTTAAGGTTAATTAATCAATTAGGGTCTAGGGTTTAGGGTTTGGGGTTTGGGGTTTAGTGTTTCATTAGGGTTTAGGGTAGAGGGTTAGGGTTTAGGGTTTATTGTGTAGGGTTTAGGGTTTAGGGTCTAGGGTTTAGGGTTTAGGGTGTTTAGGGTGTACGTTTAGGGTATAATTAGGGATTAGGGTTTTAGGGTTTAAGGTTTAGGGATCATCGATCGAGTGCACACACACATTATTAGAGGCACCCGCGCCTTTGCGCATAAAGTGCATGTGTATATATAAGTGTGTTTTTTGGCCACCAACGATATATATATATATATATATATAAAGATCGAGAGAGAAAGATTGAAATATATATATTTATCCCCAAGAATATGTTCAGATATATATTGAAATATATGCACGAATGATATGTGCAAGGTATGCCATGCGCGCATGCACACTAATTGTATATATATTACGAGGCAACTTAATCAAATGTGTTTTCATTCGAGAGAACTTGTCAAGATTCAACAAAGTTAATTAATTTATTAGCGCTAATTAGTTGGTCGCCTGCTTGATGCGCAATTTAGTGTCGTTGGCCTATATATATATGTAGGGTTTAATTAGGGTTTAGGGTTTAGGATTAGCTAGCTAGGGTTTTAGGGTTAGGGTTAGGGTTAAGGTTAATTAATTAGGGTTTAGGGTTTAGGGTTTGGGGTTTGGGGTTTGGGGTTTAGGGTTTAGGGTTTAGTGTTTAGGGTGTTTAGGGTGTACGTTTAAGGTATAATTAGGGATCATGGATTAGGGTTTTAGGGTTTAAGGTTTAGGGATCATCGATCGAGCTAGTGCACAGACACATTATTAGAGGCACCCGCGCCTTTGCGCATAAAGTGCATGCGTATATAAATAATAAGTGTGTTTCTTGACCACCAACGATATATATAGATCGAGAGAGAGATTGAAATATATATATCCCCAAGAATATGTTCAGATATATATTGAGATATATATATGCATGAATGATATGTCCATGGTATGCCATGCGCGCATGCACACTAATTGTATATATATTATGTGGCAACTTAATCAAATGTGTTTTCATTCGAGAGAACTTGTCAAGATTCAAGTTAATTAATTTATCAGCGCTAATTATTTGGTCGCCTGCTTGATGCGCAATTAAGTGTCGTTGGCCTATATATATGTAGTGTTTAATTAGGGTTTAGGTTTTAGGGTCTAGGGTTTAGTGTTTAGGGTGTTTAGGGTGTATGTTTAGGGTATAATTATGGATTAGGGTTTTAGGGTTTTAGGGTTTAAGGTTTAGGGATCATCGATCGAGTGCACACACACATTATTAGAGGCACCCGCGCCTTTGCGCATAAAGTGCATGCGTATATATAGGTGTGTTTTTTGGCCACCAACGATATATATATAGATCGAGAGAGAAAGATTGAAATATATATATTTATCCCCAAGAATATGTTCAGATATATATTGAAATATATGCACGAATGATATGTGCAAGGTATGCCATGCGCACATGCACACTAATTGTATATATATTACGAGGCAACTTAATCAAATGTGTTTTCATTCGAGAGAACTTGTTAAGATTCAACAAAGTTAATTAATTTATTAGCGCTAATTAGTTGGTCGCCTGCTAGATGCGCAATTTAGTGTCGTTGGCCTATATATATGTAGGGTTTAATTAGGGTTTAGGGTTTAGGATTAACTAGCTAGGGTTTTAGGGTTAGGGTTAGGGTTAAGGTTAATTAATTAGGGTTTAGGGTCTAGGGTTTAGGGTTTAGGCTTTGGGATTTAGTGTTTAATTAGGGTTTAGGGTCTAGGGTTAGGGTTTAGGGTTTAGGGTGTAGTGTTTAGGGTTTAGGGTCTAGGGTTTAGGGTTTAGTGTTTAGGGTGTTTAGGGTGTACGTTTAGGGTATAATTAGGGATTAGGGTTTTAGGGTTTAAGGTTTAGGGATCATCGATCGAGTGCACACACACATTATTAGAGGCACCCGCGCCTTTGCGCATAAAGTGCATGCGTATATATAAGTGTGTTTTTGGCCACCAACGATATATATATAGATCGAGAGAGAAAGATTGAAATATATATATTTATCCCCAAGAATATGTTCAGATATATATTGAAATATATGCACACATGATATGTGCAAGGTATGCCATGCGCGCATGCGCACTAATTGTATATATATTATGAGGCAACTTAATCAAATGTGTTTTCATTCGAGAGAACTTGTCAAGATTCAAGTTAATTAATTTAGCAGCGCTAATTAGTTGGTCGCCTGCTTGATGCGCAATTTAGTGTCGTTGGCCTATATATATGTAGGGTTTAATTAGGGTTTAGGATTTAGGATTAGCTAGCTAGGGTTTTAGGGGTAGGGTTAGGGTTAAGGTTAATTAATTAGGGTTTAGGGTTTAGGGTTTAGGGTTTGGGGTTTGGGGTTTAGGGTTTAGGGTCTAGGGTTTAGGGTTTAGTGTTTAGGGTGTTTAGGGTGTACGTTTAAGGTATAATTAGGGATCATGGATTAGGGTTTTAGGGTTTAAGGTTTAGGGATCATCGATCGAGCTAGTGCACAGACACATTATTAGAGGCACCCGCGCCTTTGCGCATAAAGTGCATGCGTATATATATATAATAAGTGTGTTTCTTGGCCACCAACGATATATATAGATCGAGAGAGAGATTGAAATATATATATATCCCCAAGAATATGTTCAGATATATATTGAGATATATATATGCACGAATGATATGTCCATGGTATGCCATGCGCGCATGCACACTAATTGTATATATATTATGAGGCAACTTAATCAAATATGTTTTCATTCGAGAGAACTTGTCAAGATTCAAGTTAATTAATTTATCAGCGCTAATTATTTGGTCGCCTACTTGATGCGCAATTAAGTGTCGTTGGCCTATATATATGTAGTGTTTAATTAGGGTTTAGGTTTTAGGGTCTAGGGTTTAGTGTTTAGGGTGTTTAGGGTGTATGTTTAGGGTATAATTAGGGATTAGGGTTTTAGGGTTTAAGGTTTAGGGATCATCGATCGAGTGCACACTGTTATCACCAGAATTTGACCGAGTCAGAGGTGGGCCGCGATCAAGATGGACTTGAAGATTATACGTGGAAGAATATACGTGAATCGGCCTGTTATGCAAAGTTTGGGCTAAGTTGGCCCGTGTATCTGTAATATAGTAGGATACGTGTCGGTTAGTTAGAGTTTGCCTCGTGTACGGTGGGGATTTTTCCCACGTTAGAAAGTCCCCTGGACTATAAATATGTATCTAGGGTTTATGAAATAAACAACAACCAACGTTCACCACAAATCAATCTCGGCGCATCGCCAACTCCTTCGTCTCGAGGGTTTCTTCCGGTAAGCATCATGCTGCCTAGATCGCATCTTGCGATCTAGGCAGCATAAGCTTATTCTGTTGTTCATGCGTTGCTCGTACTGAAGCCTTTTTGACGGCGAGCAACGTAGTTATCTTAGATGTGTTAGGGTTAGCATTGTTCTTCGTATCATATGCTGTCGTAGTGCAACCCTTATACATCTAGCCGCCCTTACACCTATCTTAGGTGTAGGGGCGGCACCCCGCTTGATCTTTATTTAGTAGATCCGATCCGTTACGGTTGCTCCTTGTTCTTCAAGGATTAGTTTAATATCTGCAATAGTTAGGCCTTACAAAGGGTTGGAGGATCCAGCGACGCGTAGGGTGTTGTTTGCTAGTCCTAGACAGGATGTTCCGAGGATCAACCTCGTGTTGGTTTTTAGGCCTTGTCTAGGACCGGCTTACGATCACCGTACGTGACCGCGAGGCCCAATCGTGAGTAGGATGATCCGATTATGCGGTGAAAACCCTAAATCGTCGTAGATCGTTTTAGCTTTATCTTGATCAAGCAGGACCACCATATATTCGTGCACCTAGTACGAATCATGGGTGGATCGGCTCCTTGAGCCGATTCACAGGATAACCTGAGAGCCGATCGAGGCTCGTATTTAATGTTTACGTGTATGCCATGCAGGAAACTAAGCGAGGCATCTCCATCACCTTCCTGACCAGGTATAGGTCAGGTGGCACGCCCTTGCACCAGCATCGGACGTGCGTTCCAGAGGCTTTGCGGGCCGTCGCTCGGAGGGACCAGGGCCAGCCGCAGCCCTAAGTTGTTCCCGGCTCTACTGTGTTGCCCGTCGTTGCTCGCCGGTGGGTTTCTGACCGCAACACATTCTGGCATGCCCGGTGGGACAAGCTTCGACATCAACCACATCGCCATCTACATCTGAGATGGCGGACGGCACTCCAGTCACGTACGAGGATCTGACCGACGAGCTCAAGAAGAAGTATGACGAGGTCAAAGCTATCCTCGAGGCCGACCTCATCGGCTCTTTTCACAGAACCCGTTCACATGGCATCAGGTGGAAGGGGTTCTCGCCTGATGGTGCGCTCGATGGGATAGACCTCTCTGCCCCGTCAGAAGAACGCACCAGGTCCCTGCGTCAGGAGATCAACTACATGGTGGCTCACTCGCTGCACCGCCACTCTGAGAACCTGGTGAACACTTTGGAGCGTGTCGCTCTCCGAGTGATCCAGGAGATCATGAGGCACCAGTACTCTCCGTCAGGACCAACTCTCGGGACACACCAAGGAGAGATGCCACTCCAGTCCCGTCCACCGCTGCCATTTGCGTTGGCAGCACCAGAAGTGCCGAATTCACCGGCATTCGCCGTCTACAAGATCGGTGGTGACCCTAGTGACTGCCAGTTCTTGCATGAGGCGCCTAAGGAGATCCCTCACGGGTACATGTGCACATACATGCTAGACTGCGGTAACTGGGCGCTCACAAACCAGGCCGCAACATCAGGGACTTCTGGGAAAGCAGGGGGAACGTCAGCGACGGATCTTGAGAAGCAGACGTGGCTAGCTAAATATGCCACCCCGACGAACCTCCAGAGCTCAGCTCCTGCAGTTGGCTTAGAGCTGGAAAAGCAAGCATGGCTGGCTAAGTACGCCACCCCGGCGAATCTTCAGAGTTCGACTCCTACAGCCAGCACCGTGGATCAGATCAGCACGATCCTGAGGGACCAGTTCGGCATGGTGCCGAAAAGGAGGACAATCGGCTATTCCAAGCTGTACCCCGATGAATACGAGTTGGTCCCGCTACCACCCAAGTATCGGCTCCCTGACTTCTCCAAGTTCAGTGGATCAGATGGTTCCAGCTCCATCGAGCATGTGAGCCGATATTTGGCACAGCTAGGAACGGCCTCAGCGTCGGATCCACTACGCGTGAGGTTCTTCGCACAGTCCCTCACGGGATCGGCTTTCGGGTGGTACACTTCGTTGCCACCGGACTCGATCCGGACTTGGAAGCAGTTGGAAGAGCAGTTCCACATGCAGTTTCACTCAGAAGCTTCCGAGGCCGGCATTGCCGATCTAGCTCAAATACGTCAGAAGCGTGGAGAAACCGTGGCAGAATACATCCAGCGCTTCAGAAATCTGAGGAACCGATGTTATTCGGCTCGTGTGACTGAAAAAGAGGCAGTCGAGTTGGCAGTGGTGGGCCTTGCCTCACAAATCAAGGATATGGCTTCCCAAGCAGACTACCCTTCACTGGCGCACATGGTTCAGAAACTGTCAGCATATGAACAGCGCCATCCGGACTTGTACCAGGACAAATTCAAGTGTGCGGTAGTCCTGGTCGAGGCAGATGAAGACGAAGGTTCTGCGGGAGATCAAGAGGTAGCAGTGGCTGAATGGACTCGGGGGGGCAACCCCCGTGTCCTGCAAATGGGTGAAGCCACCAGGTCCGCCCAGAGGGTTTGATTTTGACGTGACTAAAACTGAGCAAATCTTCGACCTCTTACTCAAGGAGAAGCAGTTGAAGATACCCGAAGGCCTCAAAATCCCCACGGTATAGGAGCTGAACGGAAAGCCATACTGCAAATGGCATAACTCGCTCTCCCATGCCACCAACGACTGCAGGGTGTGGCATCAGCAGATCCAAATGGCGATAGAACAAGGACGACTGATTTTCAACCAGTATGCCATGAAGGTCGACACCCACCCCTTTCCCGCCGTTAACATGGTGGAGTGCACTTACCCTGAAGGTTGCCAGCCAGGATCCTCGTTCAGTATCAACATGGTAGGACCTGGACACCACTCTGGCAAGGATGGAGACGAGGGCAGCTGCTCTCGTAGCAAGGACACAGAGGAGGCCGCTCCACGCGATCGGCTCCGTCACGATGGCAAGCGCTACGTCACAGAGGGAGAAGTAAAGAACATAAGATATCAGCGACCTCTCTCTGATCACCTCCTCAATAAGTATGTCGGTCAATATAGCCAACGCCGACGATCCAGCGATGATGATGATAGAGACCGTCTGGCTAGGGACGCCAGGAGACATCGTCGGCATGATCACGATGAGGAGGAGTACGAGCGCCGTGCCAAAGAAAAATCAAGGGAGCAAGACGACGAAGATAGGCACTAGGACTGCCCCTTCTTCAGACACTGCTGGGATTCAGGAATGAGCCGATTGCCTACAATCGGCAATTGCCCAGAATGTAACCAGAAGAAGAAGGAGGCAGCCAACGTGTCCGTGTTCCAACGCTTAGGGCCTCTCCCGCCTCGAAGCAAACACGCTGAGTCCCCTCGGATGGAAGATCTCGAGGATTTGGAAGACGATGAAGAACAAGAAGAAGACAGGTACCACCGGCCAAGGTGGTGCCCTGATGGACTCAGCCGTTCCCAAAAGCGTAGGGTTCAGCGATTGCGCGGCTTGGAAGAAGCCGAAAGGTTATATCTGCACACGTTAAGGAAGGCGCGGCCTGATCTGGCCGCGAAGATCCAGCGAACCCTGGATGAAGAGGGTCGACCACAAAAAATGGAGTGGCGCCCTAAGCAAAGGAAAGCCGATGATGAAACATCGGCTGGCACAAACATGGTGTTCATCCTTCCTTCGGAGTTCAGTGCTCCAGGATTAGACGAGGCACCTGTGGCACAACTTGACTGCGGCCCACGGCCAGTTATCTTTGAGAAGCCACGAGAAAGAAGCTACAGACATCTGAAGGCCCTGTACTTGCGAGGTTATATCGATGGAAGGCCTGTCAATAAGATGCTGGTGGACACCGGAGCGGCAGTCAACATTATGCCATACTCTATGCTACGTCGGTTGGGACGCTCTAGCTCGGATCTAATCAAGACCAACGTGACATTGAGCGATTTCAACGGCCAAGCGTCTGACGCACAAGGTGTTCTGAACGTGGATCTGACCGTAGGAAGGAAAACTATCCCTACGACGTTCTTCATCGTCGATAGCAAGAGCACCTATGCTGTTCTGCTAGGAAGAGATTGGATCCACGCCAACTGTTGCATTCCCTCCACGATGCACCAATGCGTAATACAGTGGGATGGAGATGAGGTAGAGGTCGTCCAGGCCGATGACTCAGCTGAGATTTCAACGGCTGGCATGAATGCTTGGGAAGCAGCAGGCCAAGAGCCACTCTCGGGTATCAATTTGGACGACTGCGAGCGCATCGACGTAACGAAGGGCAGGGTTAGGGTGGTCTTATCCACTGGCCTGACCGTGTAGCAAGAGCAAACCGATGAGCAAATGTGGCGAGGCCGATCCTTGGGATCGGCCCCCAAAGGTATATGAAGGAAAAGCACAACGCCTTCATTGAACACTTCGATCAATATGGAGGCCGATTCCAGCAATCGGCCAAAATTATCCTCACCACATGTTCTGCTTGTGTTCAGCATCGATCTACTGGGCAGCGGTTAACATCGGTGGACGAGTTAAGGAAGAATCAACATTGGTCCTACCAAAGTCGGCGTGCAAATACAATGCCTTGGCTAAACTACAGAGCTGATATCTGCAGTTACCTGACAGATTCGGCTCGGGGGGCACCTAATCAGATGAACATGTGCGGATGAACATGTGTGCGGCGAAACATTGGGGGCTGATAGGAAAAATTGGCCAGTAAAAAAAAAATTCATGATACACAGCCGATGCGCAGCCATCGACTCTAGTTCAATTACATAGGATCTACCAGATCTCGACCAAGTCCAGTTCATGGTTGATATACAGCCGATGCATAGCCATCGACTCTAGTACAAGTACATACCGGCTATGTGCTCAAGGAATGTACAATGAGAGCAGCCTTGGCTGCAATGAGCCGACAACCCTTTGCGCCAGTTCAGCAGTAACATCAGTTTGGCATGCAAGGCAGCCTCTTTCTCATTAAGCTGTTGGTGTTTCATCTACAACATCGGCGTTCAGTGGAAGAAAGCTGATCAATGGGGGCAAGTTTGGCTGACTCTTCATGGTGGCTATCTCGGATTACCAGATTACCTGAGGTCAAAGCCTTTTTGTTTGACCTATGTGCATCCTCGCCGGTGTTCTCGCCTTGATTAAGGCTCGGGGGGGCAACTAACTTGTAGGTGCTCTGTTTTTTGGGAGCCGATTGAAGGTGCATCGGCTGACCCTGCATCGTAACCTTCTCCGAAAGCGGTGAGTTGTTGCGAAAGAAGACTGCTAAAGCTACGGAGAGGAGCCGGAAAGGGGAACCGTCGTCTTTTACAGGGTTTGGACCGTCCTGTTGCTGCAAGAAAAGGAAAGAGACTGGATTCTCAAAATAGCCGATGAATAGTCATCGGCTATAGGATTGCGAAACATTATGGTCAGGTATCAAATCACAGTCTGAATTTGAGAAGTGCTTGACTGACGGTCTAATCGGTATCTGAGTCCGGCTTCATGGGCATCTAAGGGGAAAAAATCCGATACGTTGCTATCGGTCTTGGTGTGGCGAGCGGAAGGATTGAAATTGGATTAATTGAAAGATAAGTTGGAAGAACAATTCTCATTAATTCAAAGGAGCGGCTTTACAAGAAAGAGCCGATGGCTCTCAAAAGGGGGATCTGGTGCCCAGTGCACTGCTACTGCTAGTCCTATTCTACTAGTCGTCGCTGTCCTCATCATCGCCGTTGTTGATGCCATCGGCGCTGCTCCCAGGAAGTTCCTCGTCGCTGCTACCCCAGCCCTCGGCCGGAGCTTCTTCTTCCTTGTCATCATCATCATCCTCGCTGTCCGCCCAAGAGCGGAAGCGCTTTGTCGGCGGGTATATGATGGAGGAGGAGGATTCATCCTCCTCCTCGTCCTCCTTGTCATCATCATCGTCTTCGCTGTCCGCCCAAGCACGGAATCGCTTTGCCGGCGGATGCTTAGCGGGGGAGGAGGGATCATCCTCCTCCTTTTCCTCTTCTTCCTCTACTTCTTCTTCTTCCTCCTTCCCGTCGGAGGAGGTGGGTTTCACCCAGGGATGGAGGTCGTCCTCGCTTTCACTTATCAGCTCCCCTTCGATGAGGAACTTGAGGTCGTCTTCCCCATCGGTCAGAGGCAGGTCGCCATCTGACCCGACGAATGCTTCGGGTGGACCGTCTGGCACATGGTCGAAGTTCCACTCCGGCTCGCTTGAGGAGAAAGACTGGAGGGAGAGGCCGGAGGAGACGGAGGAAGAGAAAGACATTGCTACAGGGAAAGAGGGTTTTTTGGTGCCGATAGCTAGAACAGAGGAAGGGGATGAAGAGGGCTAATCGGTCGGCACGGTTAAATAATGAGGAGCCTAGTGGAGATTTAATGCCATTGCAGTTTCCGAGGAAGTGATGCTAAAGCTATCAGATTTTGTAGAGAAGTTGAGAAGACAAGGTGTCATGATGAAGGATACTACAATGGTTCTGCTCTGCCACGACATGACCCGGCGAAGAAAAACAGAGTGATTTTGGAATTATCAATTCCAAAACCAGGGGGGCATGTGTTATCACCAGAATTTGACCGAGTCAGAGGTGGGCCGCGATCAAGATGGACTTGAAGATTATACGTGGAAGAATATACGTGAATCGGCCTGTTATGCAAAGTTTGGGCTAAGTTGGCCCGTGTATCTGTAATATAGTAGGATACGTGTCGGTTAGTTAGAGTTTGCCTCGTGTACGGTGGGGATTTTTCCCACGTTAGAAAGTCCCCTGGACTATAAATATGTATCTAGGGTTTATGAAATAAACAACAACCAACGTTCACCACAAATCAATCTTGGCGCATCACCAACTCCTTCGTCTCGAGGGTTTCTTCCGGTAAGCATCATGCTGCCTAGATCGCATCTTGCGATCTAGGCAGCATAAGCTTATTCTGTTGTTCATGCGTTGCTCGTACTGAAGCCTTTTTGATGGCGAGCAACGTAGTTATCTTAGATGTGTTAGGGTTAGCATTGTTCTTCGTATCATATGCTGTCGTAGTGCAACCCTTATACATCTAGCCGCCCTTACACCTATCTTAGGTGTAGGGGCGGCACCCCGCTTGATCTTTATTTAGTAGATCCGATCCGTTACGGTTGCTCCTTGTTCTTCAAGGATTAGTTTAATATCTGCAATAGTTAGGCCTTACAAAGGGTTGGAGGATCCAGCGACACGTAGGGTGTCGTTTGCTAGTCCTAGACAGGATGTTCCGAGGATCAACCTCGTGTTTGTTTTTAGGCCTTGTCTAGGACCAGCTTACGATCACCGTACGTGACCGCGAGGCCCAATCGTGAGTAGGATGATCCGATTATGCGGTGAAAACCCTAAATCGTCGTAGATCGTTTTAGCTTTATCTTGATCAAGCAGGACCACCATATATTCGTGCACCTAGTACGAATCATGGGTGGATCGGCTCCTTGAGCCGATTCACAGGATAACCTGAGAGCCGATCGAGGCTCGTATTTAATGTTTACGTGTATGCCATGCAGGAAACTAAGCGAGGCATCTCCATCACCTTCCTGACCAGGTATAGGTCAGGTGGCACGCCCTTGCACCAGCATCGGACGTGCGTTCCAGAGGCTTTGCAGGCCGTCGCTCGGAGGGACCAGGGCCAGCCGCAGCCCTAAGTTGTTCCCGGCTCTACTGTGTTGCCCGTCGTTGCTCGCCGGTGGGTTTCTGACCGCAACACACACACACATTATTAGAGGCACCCGCGCCTTTGCGCATAAAGTGCATGCGTATATATATAAGTGTGTTTCTTGTCCACCAACGATATATAGATCGAGAGATAGAGACTGAAATCCCCAAGAATATGTTCAAATATACGCACACACATGAATTATTAGAGGCACCCACGCCTTTGCGCATAAAGTGCATGCATATGTGTGTTGTTCTGGCCACCAACGATAGATCGAGAGAGATAGATAGATTGAAATCCCCAAGAATTAGAGGACCCCTTGCACAAGTGTTGGCCATCTATATATAATATGAATCCCAATAATGTTCATACATGATAGGGCATATGGTGTGAAGCAATTTTTTTCGAGAACTTGTAAAGATTCAAATTTATCAGTGCTAATGGAAACTAGTGCACATTAGAGGACCCCCTCTTACACGTGTTGGCCATCTATGTATAGTTTGAATCCAAATAATGTTCATTCATGATAGGCTATATGTGAATCAATTTTTTCTTCCAAGAACTTTTCAAGATTCAAATTTATCGGTGCTAATGGAAACTAGTGCGCACTAGACGAGCCCCTTGCGCAAGTGCTGGCCATTACATATAGTTTAAAACTCAAGAATGTTCATACATGATAGGCCATATGTGCAAAGGAATTTTTTTCCCGTGAACTTGTCAAAATTCAAGTTTATCGGTGCAAATGGAAACTAGTCCAAAAAATTACATAGAGGTCCAAGAGAACTAGACAATAACTAATAGGACCTGCAACTTTACAAAAAGGACCCCAAAACATATAGAAGAAAATCAATCGAGTCCTTCTGGACCGCACATCAGATCTCTGCTCCGCATCCTTTCTAGCAACTCCGTCGCCGGGGACGCACCACTTGGGACGGTGTCGCCGGTAGTCGCCAGGATGAAGGAGAAGAAGGGCCTCAGCAACGGCACATTGGCTCTGAGAAGGGCCGCTGAAAGGCCAAGATGTTCACGGGCAAGACGTATGACGCCGTCGTATGCCCCGAGCTTGTGAACGTTAGCAGCTTGACTTCCCCATTGACCAGATCTGAAGCACTGACCAAAGCAAGCCTCACCGTTAGCGCCATCACCTTGATGGCACCAGATCGGGGTTTGGCCGGCAAGATCCGCCAGATTCACCGTAGGCCAGATCTGAAGCCGATGACGAGATCCCCGACTCCATTGCGCCATTCTGCTCATGGGAAACACTGGATCTAAGCTTACAACAACATGAACTCCCTCGGATCCAAATTAACTGACTCAACTTTGCTTATCTAAATATGGATGTATCCACACATGTTTTTACTCGAGATACATACATGTCTAAGGAAAGTTGAATCAATTAATTTAGTTCGGAGGGTGTACGATATACAGAGAGAAGTCGGCCTCGTCTCCGGCCGGCGAGGCTGCCGGAGAGAAGGGGAGAGGAGCCAGGGGAGTGGGAGAGACTCGAGAGAGAAAGAGAAGAGGAAGAAATGAGAGCTCCCTGGGGAAGAACATTATTTTTGTCGTTCTGCTCGTAGCTTGAAACTGAAAATTTCGGCCGCGCGCCAAATCATCCCGCCGCATCCATTCGAAAATCCCGTGACCAGTTTTACCCTTTTAACCCTGGTCCGGAAGCTACAACCCACCGACCATGGAGGGCTCATTCGGTAACAATGAAATATCTTGCCTAGATCCTGAACCCTCCCCACAGGCCCACACCCACCCACCAACCATTCGCCCCATTAGCTCAAAAATACTCTCACACGCCAAAGCTCTGACTCTCTACAGTACTAGATCTGCTTCGCCGCCGGCATACTCCTCCACAGCCTAGCCTTGATCGTGTTGGCTGTCCACCCACCTGATCCGCTCCCCCGCTGCCCTCGCCACCGACGGATCTGCTTCACCGCCGACCTCGCCACCGACGGATCTGCTTCACCGCCGACCTCATCCACAGCGTAGCAATCAACGCCTTTCCTGTCGACGCACCAGATCCTCTCCAACGGGACCGTGTCTACTTCACCGCACCCCCCCATCCACAGAAGCCGATCTATTCCACCGACTACCTCGGCGCAGCGGCTGTATCAACTTCACCGAATCCCTTGCCAGCCAACCAGATCTGCTTCACTAACGCCCGCTTCTACTGAAACAGGGTCGACTCATCGTCTCCCGCGTTCGCCGCCGCTGGAATGCAAGTTGCCGCCCCCGTCCACCCCGCCGCAGCTTGGTTAGTACGCTGGCCCGTTAGATCGCGGTGTTTCTTTAGCCATGTTTTGTGTAGTTATTTACAGATCTCATATGCCATTAAATTTCTTGATGTGTTACTTCGCATGAAGTTCGTTTAAATATTGTACAGTACCAAAGCATTATCCGGTCGCTACCTTCCTGTTCATTCTACTGACACCTGTGTGCATCCACATATTTATAGGGGACCCATTCATTTGCTACCAACTATTTTTGTACTGCATGCTATTCCTTTTATAGTCATGTTATGGGCATTTCCAATCTGGTTGTTCTTATACCACGTCATTAGCTCACCGCTAGCCGCTAGCTGTTTTCTCGTGTCTGCTATTCTTTTACTGCTTTTATAATCATGCTATGTGCATTTCCAATCTGCTTGCTCTTATACCTCGTCTTTAGCTTATAGCTATTTTTTTCCATGAATGCTCCTGTCGCACAGCTTGTATAGTTATTGCTGCGTGCATGTCTGGTCTTTGTATTATCGTAGACTAACTTGTCAATGTTATTTTTCCTAGGGATTGATCATGCGAACCACTTATTAGAATATCCAACATTAACAGCAGGGACGCTAGGGAAGGTTGGAATCTGAGTTCTTGGTTGGTAACTTTGGCAGTTTACTTCCGTTATTATCTATAACCTATATGCATTGTTCCTTATGCAAGAGATAAACACTTGGAACCCTGCCATAGCAATGACATCCATCCTTTACTATGTTTCTGCCTATTTGATATGCTTGTCTTGGAGCAACTGCGAAGGTGATTTGAACCTGACATTTGGTCATTCTTAATGCCAGTTTACTTTATGTGGAAAACCTTGGCATTACCCTACTCTAAATCTGAATGTCTGAAATTCGTATCTCATGCAAAGCAACATCTAGTTGGTTTTAATCGATATCACGGTAAATATTGGCTTATTCATTTGGCAGCTCAAGTTTTTTGTTATTTGAAACCAGCTGACTTGGTCTTAAATGTGATATCTAAACACAGATTAAGGACAATGGAGCAGGAGGATTAGTATTTCACTTGATGGCTGAACCTAAAATGACAGGCATGTCGACCACGACTAGTGCACGCAAGAGAAGGACTGCATGACGAGCCGGTATGTTACGCTACATCTTTGTTATCTGATCTCTACATTGCGTAATACATGTTTGAATAGTTAATTGTTGTAACTATTTTTGCAATATTACCAGAATGCAGTTTTAGTGAAGTAGTCATCATTAGAAGATAGTCGCCAAAGCGACCATGTGCAACATTATGATGTAAGTTTGCTTAGTACAAGTTCCATACATTGTCTTATTTATGCAACTTGTTATTATCTTATATCTACATTGCATAATAAATGTTTGAATAGTTCACTGTTGTAACTATGTTTGCAATATTACTAGAATGCAGTTGTAATGAAGAAGTCCTTAGTAGAAGATAGAGCGCAAAAAGGTTCCGGCGTGAGCCTATGCAACGATATAATGTAAGTCTGCGCTTAGTACTTGTGACTATCTCATATCGACAATGCTTAATACATGTTTGCATAGTTCATCGTTTAATCTTTTTGCATTATTATCAGAATGCAGTTCTGATGAAGCAATCTTCATTAGAAGAGAGGCCCACAAAAAGTTCTGATCTTTGTTCTGATGCATCCTCTCATAGCCGTCAACCTAGACCATTCTTTTCATCAAACAGTGAACATCTCAAGGCTGTACTTTATAAAAGACATGGTATTGATGCTTTAAGGTCTGTAGCTGATATGTTGACCAAGAGTACACAAGATTCAATCAAGGCGATTGCCAAATGTCAACATGTTATTGATGATGCTAATAGAAGTCTTCAATGATTCTATGTAATTTTTTTATTTGGGCACATTAATTGCCTTGTAATTTTCCTAGTTATTTTATTTGTGTATGTAATTGTGTGTATCATTGATATCAGATTTTAGGCTCATGAAATTTAATGCAAGTTGACTAGTCAAACAACCAGGGCCCTATAACAGATTGGGCCGGCCCATTAACAGTAGTGTGGGACCCACTTTCATTTTGGGCCGGCTCACTTACTTACTGGGCCGGCCCGTTAACAGGAAAGTGGGACCCACCTGTGCTTTTGGCCCGGCCCACTGTCTTGTTGGGCCGGCCCACTTGCTACATGATGGACCCCACATACTAAATGGGCCGGCCCTTTAAGAGGAAAGTGGGACCACCTGCGTTTTTGGCCCGGCCCACTAGCGTGTTGGGCTGGCCCACTTGCTATAAGCTGGACCCCACATATTAAATGGGCCGGCCCTTTAACAGGAAAGTGGGACCCACCTGTGCTTTTGGCCCGGCCCACTATCTTGTTGGGCCGGCCCACTTGCTATATGGTGGACCCCACATACTAAATGGGCCGGCCCTTTAACTGGGAAGTGGGACCCACCTGTGTTTTTGGCCCGGCCCACTATATTGTTGGGCCGGCCCACTTGCTATATGGTGGATGTTGGGGGGATGACCCCCGGTATGCCAAAGGCATGCCAAACCGGATGGTTTGAGCCATCAGGATACCGGTTAGATGTTCGTGCCGGAGTCTAAGATAGGCGTTTGGCTGAACAGGCTATGCCAGTATCCTCATAGGAGGGATACCGGAACCGGATAGAAAAGGTACCGGGCCACCGGAAGGAAGGGCTTGTCAGCAAGGCTGGTCAAAGATCCTCTCCAGAGCTAGAAGACAAGGATGAGCTAAGCAAAGTAGCTTTAAACGAAGGGCTGACGATAAAGAAGAAGATGACGGAGAAAGAAGCCGGAGGACGTCAGCCTCCCTGATTAAAGAAGACCCCGGTGTCATCTATGATTAAAGTAGCTTTGTACAGTAGCTTGGTAAAGTTGTTTGTCTAGTCAAAGATGCCATTAGGGTTTCTTGCACTGTAAGCCACCCTCTCCCCTATATAAGGAGAGGGGGCAGCCCTCCTTCACGGGCGCGGAACACAGAGAGAGAAAAACCTGTAACTTGTGTGAATCAATGAACATGGTGATCTAGAGCGAGTTCTTCCTTGTGTCTTTCTTCTTCAACCTCTGGCCTTGGCCAAGTTCTTGAGGAAACCATCCGGAAGTTCATCCCACCTGATCACAAACCCTCCCCCGAATCCTCTTGCGTCCATTCGGCCCCAATCTAAGCCATCCCATGGCATCTGTCTGTTCACCAAGACGACAGTTGGCGCCCACCGTGGGGCCTGAAGTGGCGCTTGATGGAGTTCACATTCGGGCGGGCGTCCTCGAGATCTCCGGCGAGCGTACGGTGTCCGCGTTGGTGCAGCGCATCTACGCCATGGACTTCATCAACGACAACGCGGGCTGCTTCGCCAACGGCGGCGTCTTCCCCAAGAACGGCCGCATCATCGAGTTTGGCAGCCACCGCGTCTACCTCGGCACCGTCCCTGTGCGCCAGCGCCTCTCGCCGGTGCTGGTGGCACCGGACCCACCAAGATGGCTCTGTGCTGGTCGCGCCGCCGGCAGCGTCGAGGTAATGATGACCGGTGTGGCTGGTGCAGGAAAGGAGGCTGTGGGCGAAGGTGCTGGTCGCGCGGTTTCGACCCATGCGGCTAAGCCACCGCTGGAGCGCGGCGCAGGCGCAGCGGGAGCATCATCCGCGCCACCGGAAACACCGCTCCAGGCGGCGATGAACGTCCTCGCCACCCCCATCGCGCAGAACATCGACCCGGCAGCGGCTCAGGCGGAGCTGGAGGCGCAGCGCCAGAAGATGCTCGAGAGCGGCAAGGACATCGTCAGGGCGCAGCGCGAGCTGAACCTAACCGTACGTGAGTATAACGCTGCCCATGGCTTTGCTTCTGTTAGCGCGCATGCTGCTAGGATGCCGGAAAACCGGCTAAAAGCTCGCAACCTAGATCAGGATTTGCGCAAAGAGATTCATACCGGCAAAAGTACCTCTGCATCTGTTAGCATCGTGGAAAAACCTAAGTACAGTAGCCCGGATAAAACTATAAAAGCTGCTAAAGCTGCGGTAGAGCTATGCGAGTCGCTGTCCGGAGATGCTTTGGCAAAGCAGCAAGAGCGTGTTAGAGAGCTGCTGGAAACTATTGAGCAGCAAAATGCTGAGCAGCTGGCTAAGCTGAACAAGGCCGCGGCCTCAAAGTCCGCGCGTTCAACAAAGAATGCCGGAAGCAAGCCCCATGGGCAGGCATCGTCTCCCCATCCAGACAGGAGAAGAGAAAAAGAAGTGAATGCGCAGCAGATGACTGTGTATGATCCGGTTCTTGCCGGAAAGCAACAAGCCGGGCAACATGATGCCGGTAGAAAAAGCCAAGGGGCAGAACGAGGCTACGCCAGAGGAGGCTATGCCGGAAACAATCATGCCGGAAGATATGAGACCGGGCAAAACTATCGAGCTGCAAGGGCAGCGTACGATGAGGAGGAAATAGATCCCCCGAGATACCGGCAGGCAAGGGCCGCGGTACCAGAATGTTATGATGAAGCTGACTCTGCAAGACCGGCAGCATACCGGAACCCATTGGGAGAACGCTTGGGAGAGAGATACTTACCGGAACGGGATGCGAGGCACCGTCTGGATAGAGTGTACTTGTCAGAAATGATCGAGGAGGAAGGTCCTCCAGGTCCAAAATGCTTTGGCCCAAGGATCATGAGAGAAAAACCACCGGTTCGCAACTTTACGTTGCCCCGGGACACAAAAACATACGATGGCACTACGAAGCCGGAAGATTGGCTCGCGGATTACGTGACCGCGGTATATGTCGCAGGCGGTGGAGGAACCGTAGCAGGAGGAGGAAACCGGCGTTGGGCCGTGAGGATCATACCATCGTTTCTGGTTGGACCGGCAAGAATCTGGCTGAACAACTTGCCGGCAGGAAGCATAAATGGCTGGCTGGATTTTGAGGAAGCTTTTGTGAGCAATTTCAGCAGCACCTATCAGAGGCCAAACAGGCCGCAGCAACTTGCTCTGTGCGTACAGCGCCCGAACGAAACAGACCGGGATTATCTGGCCCGGTGGAACACTACAAGGAACTCCTGTGAAGGGGTAATCGAGGCACAGGCCATTGCTTGGTTTAGCAGTGGGTGCAGAAGAGGTTCGCCGTTGTGGCAAAAGCTGCAGCGGAACATGCCGACAACGTTGGCAGAGATGATACGTGTGGCGGATAGCTATGCGTTGGGAGACCCAACGCAGCCGGCAGTGCAACCTGAGCCGGAACAGCTGCGCCACGAACAACACCGGGATAACCGGAATAACAAAAGAAGGGAAGATTTTCCGGATCGAAGGTACGGTCCGCAGCAAGTTGCTGCTGTGCAGGAAAACTCTGAGGCCAGCGGCAGTCAGAGGCAAAGAACCGGATCGCAGCCATGGGCGGGTCCTAAGAAACAATGGGTGGAAAAGAAACCCTGGGTCCAGAAAAGAAACTGGCAAGAACCCGCAAAATACACCATGGAAGCTGCCATGGACCAACCTTGCCGGTGGCACACACCGAATCCGGCACACCCGTCAAACCATCTGACGAAGGATTGTACCTGGACCAAGTACTTGATGCAAAAGGGAACGGTAAAAGATGCGCAGCCACCACAAGACATGCCGCGGCAACAACAACTACCACCACCACCGCCACTTACCGGGGCAAACGCCTTACCGGTGCAGCCAAACCGGCAGCAGTACCAGCAGGTTAACCGGGTGGAGCAAAACGACAACCAACCACCTCCACCGGCACCTTTAGGCCGGAATGTTTACGAAGACCCACATCTGTGCTGTGTTGTTTTTGTCACTGAGCCAACAGACAGGCAAAGTATGCATCGCCGCTCCATGGAGGTCAATGCTGTGATGCCGGTAGTCCCCAAATACATGATGTGGTCCAATCAAGAAATTACCTGGTCATCTAAAGATCACCCCAAAATCATGCCGAATCCGGGTGGATATGCTCTTGTTGTGGACCCAATCATGAAAGGGCCGCAAACTCGAGTTAAGTTCAGCAAGGTGCTGATAGACAATGGCAGCAGCATAAACATCATGTACAAGCATACCATGCATACGTTGGGCATAACAGAAAACATGCTTCAGCCAACGCGCACAACGTTCCACGGGATCGTTCCTGGCTTGTCCTGTGCCCCGATAGGAAAAGTTCGGGTGGACGTGGCATTTGGAGGCCGTGACAATTGCCGGGTTGAAAATGTTGAGTTTGAGGTGGTGGATCTAGACAGTCCCTACCATGCATTGCTGGGGAGACCGGCGTTGGCAGCCTTCATGGCCACAACTCATACGGCTTACCTCAAGATGAAGATGCCGGCACCTCGTGGACCATTGACTGTAGTGGGAAACTATAAGGTCTCACTGGAAACTGCATCTGCCGGATCGAACCTAGCGGAATCGCTGGTGATCGCGGAGGAAAAGAAAAGAATGCAAACAGCTGTTGCGCTGGCTCAGTCCTCACAATTGAGCTTAGCGGCAATAAGTGAAAACATGGGCTCACCGGCATTCAAGCCAACAAATGAAACAAAGGACATCGTGCTGGATCCGGCTTACCCAGAGCGCACCGTTCGCATCGGTGCCGGGCTTGATCAAGCATAGGAAAGCGCGCTCGTCAGCTTCCTCTGTGAGAATCGGAATATCTTTGCCTGGTCAACTGATGATTTGGTAGGTGTTCTGAGGGAGCTGGCTGAGCACTCCTTAAACGTCCGGAAAGATGCCAAGCCGGTGCGGCAGCCACTGCGCCGGTTCGCTGAAGATAGAAGAAAGATCATAGGAGAAGAGGTGACAAAGCTGCTCGTTGCCGGATTCATTGTGGAGGTCACGCACACAGAGTGGCTGGCCAATCCGGTAATGGTTGAAAAGAAGAAAGATGAGAACCTGGAGGCAAAAGCTCCGAAGGTGTGGCGCATGTGCATCGACTACACCAACCTAAACAAGGCTTGCCCAAGAGATCCTTTTCCTTTGCCTCGAATCGATCAAGTGATTGATTCAACTGCTGGGTGTGAGTTGTTGTCCTTCCTGGACGCGTATTCCGGTTTCCACCAGATTCCCTTGAAAAAGGAAGATCAAATAAAAACTGCGTTCATTACCCCGCACGGGGCTTATTGCTATGTCACTATGCCCTTTGGTTTGCGCAACGCTGGTGCAACGTACCAGCGCTGTATGCAAAAATGCTTGTTTGATCAAATCGGAAAGAATGTGCAAGTCTATGTAGACGACATTGTGATAAAAACTAAGGTAAAGAACACCTTAATCGATGACATCCGGCAAACATTCGATAACCTAAGACGGTTCCGGATGAAACTCAATCCGGCAAAATGCACCTTCGGTGTCCCTGCCGGCAAGCTGCTCGGTTTCCTGGTATCAAGCCGGGGCATAGAAGTTAATCCGGTAAAAATCCGGGCAATAGAAAGAATGGCTGTCCCTCGAGAGTTAAAAGATGTGCAAAAGTTTACCGGAAGCTTGGCATCGCTAAGCCGGTTTGTAAGCAGATTGGGAGAAAAAGCTCTGCCACTCTATGCTCTCATGAAAAAATCTGACACGTTCGTCTGGACCCCTCAGGCAGACGCAGCGTTTAAAGAGCTAAAAACAATGCTAGCCACAGCACCCATACTGGCTTCACCTCTAGAAAGGGAGCCTATGCTGTTATACATAGCGGCAACAAACCGGGTGGTAAGCGTAGTGGTTGTGGTGGAAAGAGAAGAGGAAGGAAAAACCGTCCAGAGGCCGGTATACTACCTGAGCGAAGTGCTCTCCCTCTCAAAACAAAACTACCCTCACTTCCAGAAAATGACTTATGGCGTGTACATGGCCGCCACAAAACTCAAGCACTACTTTGAGGAGCACCCCATGAAGGTGGTGAGTGAAGCACCAATCTCCGACATCATGTGCAACAAAGACGCCAGCGGCCGGATTGCAAAATGGGCAATCCAGATATCACCATACGTGCCGGTGTATGAAAGAAGAGATGCCATAAAATCACAGGCTTTGGCTGATTTCCTCGTTGATTGGGCGGAGATGCAATATAAACCGCCAGATCAGAGGATAGAATACTGGAAAATGCACTTTGATGGATCCAAGCTCAAAGAGGGTCTAGGTGCCGGTGTGGTACTCACCTCACCAAAAGGAGATCACCTCCGGTATGTTTTGCAAGTACATTTCAGGGCATCGAATAATGTCGCTGAATATGAAGCTTTGATCCATGGGCTTAAGGTCGCAAAAGAAATCGGTGCACACCGGATCATTTGCTACGGAGATTCAGACCTTGTGGTACAGCAGTGTTCCGGAGATTGGGATGCAAAAGATGCCAACATGGCCTCGTACCGGTTTCACGTGCAAAAGATTGCCGGATTCTTCGAAGGCTGTGAATTTCACCATGTACCGCGCGCAGAAAATGAAGCCGCGGATGCTTTGTCCAAGCTGGGCTCATCTAGGCAAGAAATTCCTCCCGGAATAGCTTTGGCTCACTTAAGAGTACCATCGATCAAACCAAGCCCGGAATCGGAATCAATTTTTGTACCGGAATCGCATGTAGTACCCATGAATATTGATGAAGGGAACCCGGGGACTGTACCGGCAAGCTCGGGGACTGCTCCGGCAAACTCGGGGACTGCTCAGGCAAGCTCGGGGACTGTTGTACCCATACCGGAAGAAATGATGCTGGTAGATAGCATGGAGATAGATGCACCAGTATTTCTGGTTCGAGAGATACCGTCATGGGTTAAACCTATTAAGGAATTCCTGATCAACGGCACCTTGCCGGCTGACGAAAATGAGTCAAGGAGGATACAAAGAAGGTCCAAAGCTTACACGTTTATCAATGGTGAGGTGTACAAGAGAAGCGTTACCGGTGTCCTTCAAAGATGTGTGGAACCGGAGGAAGGGAAAGAAATGCTTGAGGAAATTCACCAAGGAGAATGTGGGCACCATGCTTCATCAAGGGCGCTAGTAGCAAAAGTATTCCGGCATGGGTTTTATTGGCCCACTGCTTTGGAGAACGCTGAGGATTTGGTAAGAAAATGCAACGGCTGCCAGAGGTACGCCAAGCAAAATCATACCCCAGCATCCGGTTTAAAGACAATACCGTTAACATGGCCATTCGCCGTTTGGTGCCTTGACATGGTTGGCCCATTCAAAACTGCAAGAAGCAGCATGACCCATATCTTGGTCATGGTGGATAAGTTCACCAAATGGCTAGAAGTGAAACCTATCGCAAAGTGTGATGGGCATACAGCGGTGAAATTCCTAAAAGATGTCATTTTGCGGTATGGATACCCGCACAGCATCATCACTGATAATGGAAACAACTTTGCTCAAGGTGAGTTCAAAAGGTTCTGTGAGGACAACAACATCCGGTTGGATTTGTGCTCAGTGGCACACCCACAAGGCAATGGCCAGGTGGAAAGAATGAATGCTTTGGTGCTTTCCGGTATCAAGCCTAGACTCATTGATGGAGTGGAAAAGTCACCGGGATGTTGGCTCGATGAGCTACCATCAGTTCTGTGGAGTATAAGAACGACTCCAAACCGGTCTACCGGATACACTCCGTTCTTCATGGTTTACGGAGCAGAAGCGGTCATACCAACCGACATCATTCATGATTCACCAAGGGTACAGCTCTATACTGAGCAAGAGGTCAAAGAGGCCAGAGAAAACGATGTGGACTTGCTAGAAGAAGCAAGAGAGCTAGCTTTGGCAAGAACAGCCATTTACCAGCAAAACCTCAGACGCTATCATAACCGGAAGGTTAACCCGAGAGTTTTCCGGGAAGGAGATCTTGTGCTTCGCCTAGTGCAGCGCACTGAAGGCCGGCATAAGCTCTTGCCACCATGGGAAGGTCCCTTCATTGTAAGCAAGGTGCTTCACAATGATGCGTACTACTTAATCGATGCGCAGGAGTGGAAGAAAGGAAAGGCGGACAGGTCCGGAGAGGAGAGCAAGCGTCCATGGAACGTAGCTCTGTTGCGTCCTTTCTACTCTTGAAGTGGTGGTGTAAGAAGTTCCTTTTTGTACCTTATATGCTATGAATAAAAGATGCCGGAACCTTGAATGAATCTCGGGGACTACCCCAATAAGGTTGCATGTAACTTGTTTATTTTTTCAGTTTACCGGTTGCTTATTGAATGTTTTTTCTTTCCGGTTTAGTAGTGTGCTAAATCCTACCGGAGTCTTCGACTCTGCTTCTGTCCGCAAACCGGCTTCATGGCAAGCAAGATAAACCGGTAGGAGATAAGCACATGAACTGCGAAGAGGGAGAGCAGGAAAGAACAATCCGGAAAATTTAACTAACCCCGGTTAAACCGGTTTTTTGCAAAATTTCAAAGTTATTTCTAAGTTCAAGAAGATGCTTGTTTGGTGAAAGAACCTTGTGCTCATACGCCAAAGAACGCCCAGAGAAGGCAGGCAGAGCCAAGGCAAAAGAACCAAGTATGCATCAAATTGGATGCGGAAACAACTGGGAAATCTTTGCAGTGCAGGATAAAAGCAGAACCAAAAGCAAATATGCTAAGGCAAACTTAGAAATACTTAGCTACCGGTATAACTTACCGGCATAAAATGTTGTACGATAACCAAAAACAAACTTAAGGTTTTACATCATAAGCCCCGGCATACCGGGGTAGAATTTAACGGGCATTGTTTTAAGACAACCAGGACAAAGGAACATATCACAGGCAAACATTGCATAGAGGATCATCAGGCAGCAGGAGCTTCAGGTGGAGCGGCACCGGCCTCAGCGTCTCCAGGGGGAGCAGCGCCGGCTTCGGGAGCTTCCGGCGGCACGTCCTCGGCAGCCTCATCTTCATCTCCCTCGTCTTCTTCTTCCTCATCGCTGAGGTAGTCCTTGACACCAGGAGGGGGAGGGATGAAGGTGCGGACCTCGGCATACTCAGCAAGCCGGTATGCCCGGTCCCGCCGCTTCGCGGCGAGCGCCGGATCCGTGTCCGTGGGAGCATCTGCGCGTACGCCTTGAAGGGCATCCAGGTTCAGATCAGGGTACCAGGAGCATGCGGAGCGCAGCGCCGTGTCAGCTCCGGCACGAGCCGCGGAGCATTGCCACTCGCGAATCCGGTGCCCGGCATCATTGAGCCGCGCGGCGGTAAGCGTGATATTTCCCGGCAGCTCCTCCTCAGGCCACAATACCTTGAAGACTTGGATGGCGGCGGCTGGCAGGTCGGCAAGAAGCCGGTCGACGGAGCGCATATGTTGGACTCGCGCGGAGAGGGCGACAAGATAGTCGTACCCATCCCAGTGCGCGTCCAGATTGGGAAATTCCCGCGCAATCCGATCCTCCCTCACCTTCTTCAAGGCATAGACCTGGGATTCCGGGAAATGCTCTACAGGAAGAAGGAAAAAGCATAAACACAAGACACCGGAAAAAGCATGTCGGAAGAATAAGGAACGAAGATACATTTTCAAAAGGAAAAAGCTTATAAGCGAAAGAAGAGGCAAGGCAGGAACTTACGGAGAGCCAGCGCATCTATCTTCATAACCAACCGATCGTATTCCCGGTGATCAGTGGTCATGGTGTCAATGAGGCGCTCCGCTGCTTTCCGCGATTTCCTCTCCTCCTCCAGCTCTGCCGTCAATACGGTGTTGGAGTTCGTGGAGTCCTCCACGACCTCCGCCAACCTGGCCTCAGCTGCAACCCGGGCGTCCTTCAAGGCTTGCTCATGCCGGAGCGCGGCTTGCATAGCCTGTTCCTTCAGCTCCCCCAAGGCGGTCTTCTGGGCGTCCAGTGCCTCGTTGTGCTCCTTGAGAAGCTGCTCCTTCTCGCCTAAGTACCGAAAAGAAAGGTCTTAGCAAGCAACAATAGATGAAATGAAAAAAGGAACGGGTTAGCAGAAAAAGAAAGGTTGGTACCTTGAAGCTTGGTAACCTGGGCCTTCAGGGCCTCGATGGTAGCTTCCGGAACAACTGTTAAACAAAAGGATGCGTAAATATCAGAGAAGGAAACATTCCGGTGAAAAGATGCCGGAGGGAAAAGGAACAAAACAAACCTTGGCAGTGGCTGTGGGCCTCGGCAAGGTCCCGATGCTCCCACAGAAGCTCCTCAAAGAGTTGCTTCCGGGCGTCAGCAGTGCTCTATTCAAAGGAAGATGGTTGTGAGAAAGAAAGAAACAAGGTTTCAACCCGAAACTCGGGGACTGGCTATACCGGTTTCACATGCCTCTAGTTAAAGTTTCGCGCTGAAAACTGCGTTTTCACCACGAAACTCGGGGACTGGGAGAATAGATAAGATCCGGAAAGAAAAGAAACCGGCATCAACAGAAAATACAAGAGGTTTAGCAGAACTTACCACCACGTTGTTGGTAGCATCGTACCATGCACTGTCGAACTCTTTCACGGCGCGTTTAAGCCGCGTGAAGTGTTCTTCAGTGGACCGAGGCCCAGCAGGGTCTGGTGCCGGAAGGCGATCCTTCCCCAGGCCGCGGGTAGAGGCGGAGATATCCGCCTCATTCCACTTCTGGGCGTACGGGAGGAGGTGCCCCAGGTCTTTGCCCGCACGCTTCAGCTCAACAATCCGGCCCAGGAGGCCGGTAGGCTTGTCTTGTACAGCGGCAGCAGCGGGACCAACGTGCAGCACCACGTCCCGCGAGCCGCCTGAGGCGTCGCCCTCCACAGCCTTGCCACGGGAAGCCCCGGGCTTGAGGAATTTGGTAATCTTGGGGGTCTCGGACGGCGCCGGTTGCTTGGCCGCGGAAGGTCCTTGGCTGGGCGGCGGTGTCGGCGTGGCCTCGGGAGGAGGAGAAGATACCGGCGCGGAAGTATCCGGCGCGGTAGGGGAAGAGCTTGACTGCTTCTTCTTTTTCTTCGAGGGAGGAGGAACCAAAGGTTCCGCCTGCCCGGCATCTGTCTGGCCGGCGCCGATGTTGCTGGCGCCGGTGTCTTGGGTTTCTGGAGGGGAGGTGAAGTCCTCCTCCGCGCGGTGATCAGGAGGTGTTGGGGCCGCGCGCCCTGAACTTGTAGTGCCTCCCGAGGGGGAGGCAGAGCTGTTGCCGGCACCAGATGGTACCGGACTTGAGTGAGAAGGAGGAGTTGAGGCCCTTGCGGAGCCGGCAGAGCCAAGCTCAAGCGCAGGGCTGAAAGAAAGGAAAAAGAGAGCGAATTGGAAAAAAGCAACCGGAAAAGAACTCGGTGGAGACAAAGAGAGCATAAAAAGAAATAAAAGCTTACCCGGAAGAAACCGGCATCCGCTTCTGCTTGTAGCGCTTGGTGCTAACCTGCTTCCCTCCAATGACTTCAATCCGAGGGCGTTTGGCAGAGGGAGCATGGCTGGGGCCGGCGCCAGCAGCTGGAGGATCACTCTTCTGGCCTTCGGCCATGAGTTTATCCAGGAACTCGTCCCCAACCTCGGCCTGCAGGGGGGGCTCATGCTCATGGACCTGTGGGTTGTTGCTGGCTGAGGGAATGTCTACAGGATGGAAGTAACAAAAAGAATATAAGAAAACGAACAGAAAGGCTACCTCAAGCAAGGTCAAGTCATCAGACGAACCAGCTGGTTCCGGCGGAGACTTGCCGAGGCGAGAAGATGGAGTCCGGCCCATTCTCAGATCCAGCCAATGAATAACGGGATCTGGATTGTACTTGTCCAGAGGCCTCTTCCGGCAAGGGCCTCGTCGGTCTGAGTCAATCCGGGGGAAGCGGGCCTTAGCCTAAAAACAAAGGAAAAAAGGGAGATTAGACATAAGTACAAAAGTTACCGGTAATACGACCCGAGCCGCATATTTTCTTACTTCTTTGGACGGAGGATTTCTGGCGCTGAGGGGGCAAAGGCCCCACTCCCAGTCATCCGGCATGTCCGTTTGGCAGATTTGGCTAGCCTTTAGGACCACATCCTCTTTGCTTAAGGCCAGGCCGGTGATCTTGGTGGGATCACCGGGGCCGTACATCTCACTAATCTTGTGAGCGCGCTGCTGAAGTGAAGCACCCGGCGGCTGATGAAGGCGCGGATGATATCGTCGGAGCAGATGTTGGTGTCCTTCATCAACTTCAGCATGAAGCGCACCACCCGGTTCGTCTCGGTGTGATCCGTACCGGGATTGTACTGCCAGTTGGTCTTGGCGGGCGGCGCCGGGTTGAACGCCGGCAAGTTGATGAGGTCGACGTCGCCCTCGTTCTTCACATAGAAGAACGTTGTCTGCCACAACCGGCAAGACTCGAGGCCGTTGAACTTAAAAAAGGGGCTCCCTTGGCGGGAGCTGATGATACAAGACCCGCATTGAACGGGGGGTTTGGGCTTGGGAATGTCCTTGCCCTGGACCGAGTTGATCCGGAGGGAGAAAAAGCGGGCAAACGTCTCGCGAGCGGGACGAATGCCAATGTAGCCCTCCATGAAGGCCACAAAACAAGAAAGGTAAAAAACGGCATTGCCGGGAAGGTGGTGAGGTTGGAGTCGATAGAAGTTAAGGAATTGACGAAAGAAATCAGAGGCAGGAAGGCCGAAGCCACGCTCAAAATGAGCAAGGAAAACAACGACTTCACCGGGTTCGAGCACCGGTTGGATCTCGTCGCCTGGAAGCCGGCAGATGACTCCCTCCGGAATCCTCCTAGACCGGTAGAGCCAGTCAATCTCAAACTGAGTCACGTCGGAACCCCTCCAGGCTCCGCGTGTCTTATCCTTTCCGGAGGCCCGGCTAGATGTGCCGGCCTCCTGTTTCCGGCTAGATGCCAGATCCATCCGGGCGAGATCTTCGGTTAGCCCGTCAGAAGTGCTACTACCTTGGTTACTAGAGGTAGCAGCGGGGAGAGACCCTTCGCTGGACATATGGATCTAGGCGACACCGGAATCTATCGACAAACAGTTTTTCCCAAACAGACCCTCGCGCGAAGATCTACGAGTAAGAGGAAAAGCAAAATAAAGAAGGGATAAATACTCTACCGCCCCCAAGATCTGAAACACAAGAAGAAAAGGGGTAAAGGCGCATCGGGCCTAACCTGAGGCGGCGGAGTCGCGGAGGAAGAGGTTCGCCGGAGGGACGGTGAGCCTGCGGCCGGCGAGGAAGTCTGTCGACGGCGAGGTGAGGAAGTTCTTGAGGAAGCACGAATGCAGTGGACGCGGTGAGCGCGCTGCAGAAGGTTTCCGCACGACGAAGTCCGGCGGAACGGCGGCGTGAGTTCGCCGGGCGACGGGGCTCGGGCGAGCGACGGCGGACGGAGAACGGCGAAGGCACGGAGGCGAAGAGCACTGTGCACGAGGAAGTGGAGAATGCGAGAAGAGGAGGAAGGAGCGGCGGTTGCGCTTATAAAGAAGAAGGGAAATGGGCTGGAAACCGCTGGGCCGCGGCGGTTCGCCTCGCGGCCCGCGACGGTTCGCGCCATGGGCCGCCACGTGTCGGAGAGATACACGCGAAAGGATAGGAGGCCACACGGAGGCACACAGGAGATCCAGAACGGCTAGTGGGATCCGCAGCGGTGCATTAAATGGGCGCGCGGGAGTCGAAGCGAAATGACAACTGACACTGGCGCGTCAGTCACAGTGCGCATGTCTCTGTCAGGCGCGGGGCCCGAGATATTCTCGACTTCGCCGAGGAGGTGTTTAATGGTTAAGGTACCGGAAGACAAGATACCGGAGAATGACTTACAAAGAAAGATAAGGAAGATCCGGGCAAAGATGCCGGATCCGAGCCTGACGCCGGATGGATCAAACCGGTATCCAAAGACGTAAGAACCTGGCATGGTCTGTTGGATAGGATCCGCCAGACTATACCAGCTTCGGGGACTAATGTTGGGGGGATTACCCCCGGTATGCCAAAGGCATGCCAAACCGGATGGTTTGAGCCATCAGGATACCGGTTAGATGTTCGTGCCGGAGTCTAAGATAGGCGTTTGGCTGAACAGGCTATGCCGGTATCCTCATAGGAGGGATACCGGAACCGGATAGAAAAGGTACCGGGCCACCGGAAGGAAGGGCTTGTCGGCAAGGCTGGTCAAAGATCCTCTCCAGAGCTAGAAGACAAGGATGAGCTAAGCAAAGTAGCTTTAAACGAAGGGCTGACGATAAAGAAGAAGATGACGGAGAAAGAAGCCGGAGGACGTCAGCCTCCCTGATTAAAGAAGACCCCGGTGTCATCTATGATTAAGGTAGCTTTGTACAGTAGCTTGGTAAAGTAGTTTGTCTAGTCAAAGATGCCATTAGGGTTTCTTGCACTGTAAGCCACCCTCTCCCCTATATAAGGAGAGGGGGCAGCCCTCCTTCACGGGCGCGGAACACAGAGAGAGAAAAACCTGTAACTTGTGTGAATCAATGAACATGGTGATCTAGAGCGAGTTCTTCCTTGTGTCTTTCTTCTTCAACCTCTGGCCTTGGCCAAGTTCTTGAGGAAACCATCCGGAAGTTCATCCCACCTGATCACAAACCCTCCCCCGAATCCTCTTGCGTCCATTCGGCCCCAATCTAAGCCATCCCATGGCATCTGTCTGTTCACCACGACGACAGTGGACCCCACATACTAAATGGGCTGGCCCATTAACAGGAAAGTGGGATCCACCTGTGCTTTTGGCCCGGCCCACTGGCTTGGTGGGCCGGCCCATTTGATCTAATGTGGACCCCACGCACTAAATGGGTCGGCCCCATTAGCAGGAAAGTGGGACCCACCTGCTAATTGGGCCGGCCCAATAACTTCTTGGGCCGGCCCACTTGCTTCAAGCTGGACCCCACTTTGTAAATGGGCCGGCCCGATAACATGAAAGTGGGTCCCACATGTTTTGTGGGCCGGCCTTTTTGCCTGTTGACCGGTCAAACAAGTGCATTCGGCCCGGCCCACATGCTTAGTGGGCCGGCCCATTAATGTTTTGACCAGTCAACCTTAGAGGTTAGGCCCGGCCCACGTAACTAATGGACCAGCCCAGCTATATAGTTGACCGGTCAAACTAAGTCAGCTGGCCCGGCCCGCAAACTTAATGGGCCGGCCCGCTTAAGACGTGGCAGGCCTCGTGTGGGCCTACCATCTACCACGGGGTTTCAGCAGTTAACGCCGTTAACTGCCAGTTAACGGCGTCTGCCACGTGGCAGTTTGCATGACGTCAGCAGTCAACGGGCTCCCGGAAACACTTCTGCAACGGTCCGATTTTCCGTGGCGGAAGGGCACCCAAGCGCGACGGACCGAAAAATACGTGGTAGGACTTTGCCTGACGCGGTTTCGACAACAGAACCCATATCGTCGGGTTTGGCCCATAGGCGACGAAAAATACCCCTTAGCGGACGATTTTGAGACGTTGTCTATTTGAACTTTTCTTGTAGTGCATGTTAAACCCAGCAAGCTAGAACAGAGGGAATGGTTTAGAACAACTGCTCAGAATGCAGTAATCAAAGGACATGAGTACAAAAAAGTTACATATTATATATTTGGAAGTGTCTCCAACTCTGTAAGCAGTTACGTATATCTGCCCGTTTGAGTTTCTGATCCTCAGCTCGTCGCCCTTCTTCAGACCGTAGTCAAAAGCAAACTTTCTCCAATCATGTCCATACAAATATGTGATGGCCTGTGTCTTGTAGACATACACCTCATAGACCGTGTAGGTGTTCATCAATTTGCCATTGCCATGCATAGTGAAAGACCCTTCATGCGGACACATCTGGTTAATCATTGGACGAAGTTCACAAGGTACAGCCTGCAGGTGAAAATTGATACTAATGTAAGAAGCAGGAAGACTAAAAACAAGACTTTACTATATGCCAATTCATGCTAAACCACTGAGAATACATACCTGTAACTCTGTGAAGGAGTTATTAGAAAGGTAGATAGAGCCATAGGAGGTGTTATATGCGGGGTATGTACATGGGCCCGCCATATTCCCGCAAGCTCGGCATCGGGATGGTGAAGGAAACATGGAAGGTACTACTGGTGCGTAGCGCTGAATGTAAGTGGAAGAATTAGGTTGTGTAAAGTGCATAGTTCAGAGCAATGCAAATGTTGACAAGTGAGTGCATAACACTATGTTACAAACTGAACAGTCAAAATTTAGTGTATGATGAATATAAGCATGCTAATTTGGCGTTTCCGAATTCCAAAAAGCATTAGACAGAGCCGGTGATAATATCAGACATAAATCATGGCATGTATATGTGGCTTAAGAAAATATACCCGAACCCTTGGATGGTTACGGCCCGGCTGGTCCTTGGACTTGAGCTTATATAAGCATCCAGAAGGTGGGGCTGACATTAACTTGGTGGCAGCCTCTGCAGATGCCTCATCAGCAGCAGTTGAAATTCTTTTGACCAATGAAGGCTTAGCAGTTTCAGTATGCATATGAAAATTGAAGAGCAACAGACATCAGCAGTGATATATACAATGAATCTATGATACACTGATGCATATAGTGCTGGATGTAAGTGGAAGAATAGGGTTGTGTGTGTTTCTGAACTATTGGTAAGCATTAGACAAAGCTGGCAATAAACAGACAAATCAAATCATGTATGAGGATTAAGAAAATATACCTGCTTACTGAAAAGGATAACACCCAGCTGGCCCGTGGCCTTGTGCTTGAGGAGGTTTTCAGAAGATGGTGGCGGCACCATCGTATTCACAGCAGCCTCATCAGAATCATTTTTTTCCATTTGAGTAGAGGCACAGAAGCTTCATCCTGCATATGAATAGCAACAGAACTCATCATTGATATTTAATAAATCTATGAGATAGACTGATGCAAGTAGTGCGGGATGTAAGTGGAAGAATAGGGTTGTGCATAGACAACAGTTGACAACAATGCAAATGATTACAAAAGAAGCCAACGGAACTCAACAGTTTATATACTGGATGAGACTGACTGAAAAGTGAAAAATTAGTGTATGATGATTGTAAGAAAACGCAGTGTTTCTGAACCTTTGCTAAGCATTAGGCAAAGCCAACAGTAATTAAACAGATAATAATAAAATCATGTATGTGGATTAAGAAAATATACCAGATTCATTAAAAGGTCACCACCCAGCTGGCCCATGGCCTCGTGCTTGTAGAGGTTTTCGGATGATGGTAAAGGCGCAGCAGTTTCAGCCTGCATAAGAATGGGAACAGATCTCAGCAGTGATATTGAATGACTCTGAGACAGACTGATGCATATAGTGCTGGATGTAAGTGGAAGGGTATGGCTATGTATGGACAACAGTTCACAACAATGTAAGGGTGTGTTCGGTTCTGAAATAGCGTGGAATGGAATGGAATGGTTACATTTTTTCGGTTGGGAAAAATGGAGAGCAGAACAGATCGAGGTTAAACTAATCATTTGTCTCAAAATTGTAATTAGCAATTGCAAATGACATTTTAATCTCAAAGTCGTAATTAACAGCGCCTAATGGTGCTCTTTTAATCTAAAAATTGTAATTAACATCATTTTTTGTTGGGTTAGGGGAACTGGAGAGTAGATGAACATTATTGTATGATGATTGTAAGCAAACGAATTTGGTGTTTCTAAACTTTTGGCTTCGAGATCTTATGGGCTTCAACTCTAGCCTACCCCAGCTTGTTTGGGACTGAAAGGCTTGGTTGTTGTTGTTGTTGTTGTTGTAAACTTTTGGCAAGCATTAGAAAAAACCGACAATAAACAGACAAAAATCAAGGCATGTTTTGTGGATTAAGAAAATATACCATATTCATTAGAAGATCACCACCCAGCGGACGCGTGGCCTTGTGCTTGTAGAGGCATTTAGAAGATGGGGGCGGCATCAACATACTGGCAGCCTGATCAGCCGCAGTTTTGATCTTCCTTTTGAGTAAAGGCCCTAAAGTTTGAGTCTGCATATGAATAGAAAAATAAAAGGCAGACCTCAGCAGTGATATTGAATTACTGTATGAGATAGACTGATGCATATAGTGGATGCTCTTAGCTTTTTGCACCATGAACACTAGCTATGGACAGACAAAAAAAACTAGTTGACTCAGCTTTGTCTAGATACCTCCATCCCAAAGCTTAAGGCTTATTTATTTTTGAGAAATCAAAACAAGTAAAGTTTGACCAAAATTTTAGAACATTCTATCAACAAATATAATATTGTGTAGATACCGTAGGAAAATATATTTCACAACCTATTTAATGATATTAATTTTGTATTTTGCATGTTAATGATTTTTGGTAAAAGCTTAGTCAAATATGGTACAGTTTGACTTTCTAAAAATAATATAAGCCCTAAGCTTTGGGATGGAGGTAGTAGTATCTAGAGCTAAAACACGTCTAGATACATCCGTATGTACAGATAGTTGAGTCAATTAATTTGGATCTGAGGGAGTATCAGATTCAGAGTACATCATGGTAAGTTGGTTAAAAAAATTACCCCTGGGCGGTCCCTGCCCAGCTCGGCAGTGGCATTTCGCTTCTTGTGCTGCAGATCTGGCCATGCTCCTGCAGCGGGTGGGGCGCTATCGTTCCCCATAGCCTCAGCACGGAACCTGGAGGTACCAACCTGATACACAGAATATAGAGCATGGTGTCACAAAGGCTTTACGCACAAACAGCTGAAGACATGTGCTACTTTAAGCATTTTTCCAGAACAGGAACAGATTGAGGATGCGGACAGACATAGTGGATAAGCAAACAGAGTACCTGCTTTCCGGGGCTGGGGACGCAGCTCAGGCTCAGCCAACTGTCCACATGCGTGGTGGCCTTACGCTCCATTGCCCCCACCACCACCACCACCGAGGTCTTCCCTTTCCTGTACAAGCTGACAAAAGATACAGTGAGGATCAGCAAAAACTACAAAGGTTGCAAATGTCGACAAATAAAGGAAGAACACCCCAATCCAAGTAAAGGTAGCCCCCGCCCCCATCCCCATCAATCACTCCCAGCGCGAGGGTGACCAGAAAGACACCCCTTCGCCCAGAATAGGAAATATATGCGCACGATGTCGAGGTGAAGAAAAAAGAACCGATCTCGAGAAAGGAAAGAACATTACTAGTACTACCTAATCCGCTTGGTCTAGATGCAGCTTCCCCCTCCAAGCTGGATGCCTGGACGGTGGAGGCGAAAGGAGGGGATCGAGCTGGCGGCACTCGATCGGGAGAGACAAGGGGGGGCTACATAAAGGGGAGGGGTAACATATTTTATTACACAGTGAACTTACTGATGTGACTAGTCATTACATGTCTCACTGAAACTGGGGCCCATAGTGGGCACCCCAAATTCACTTGAACCTGCCCGCGGGACGCATTGGCGCGTCAAGAAAACCCTCGAATTGTAGCGGGGAAATGAAACATTTCACAAAAAGTCGAAATTCAAGCACACTGCCACGCGCCAAGCACGCGTGCTGTTCCTTCCTCTTCCTCGGTTCCTCCTCCCCTATCCGAAAAAACCCCAAATCCCAAGCTCAAACAACAACAAAAGAAACCAAATCCCCCGGCCGCCATGCATGTCCTCGTTAACCCGCTGGAGATCGTTCCCGGACGAGGCGGACCCCCCGCCCTGAGATCCCAAGTTCATCCGTTCCGTCCACCTCGAGGCACTGCGTGCTGTCTCGCAGCGGCGGCTTGAGGGCGCTGCAGAGGAAGTTCCGCCGGAAAGTGCTCATGGCAACCATGCAAGCTCACCGGCGTGCTGTATACCGAGAGGAACTGGTCAAAGCTTTGCTATTCGCAAAAAAAAAGCGGGCCAACATCTGGTCAAAGCTTCGTCGATGGCTTGCCGCGAGAGGCTTGGAGTCCAGAGTCAATAAACTAGCTGCTCGAGGACTTGGGCGGTTTACACCGATTCATATTAACTGACTCAAGTTTGTTAGTCTAGTTAACAAATGCATCTAGATACATCCATATCTAGACAAAATTGAGTCAATTAATATGAATCAGAGGGGAGTGCCTGAAAGTGTTTCATGCTACCAATTAATGCGCTGGCAGGACTGGCTGTAGAAGTAATTGTGCTACTACTCATACGATGAACTGATTGTGTGGGTGTCAAATTTTGCAACGCGATCATCCACTGAATGCTTAATTATAGTTCTAGCACCAAAGGGGTACAAATCATAACAAAGATAGTACATACTACAGCACCAGAACATAAGAGTACGAATCATAAATTAGGTCAACATTTTGCATCAGGGCTGGGTGGTCCTGAGACTACCGGGACGCCCCTGATGATCTCTGGGCGTGCATCCACTTCAACGCAAAGCTGTGTACTCGGTCCAAGGCCTCCTTCTGTAGGCTGGATAATCTCAGGTGCAGGACCTTCGTCTACGAAAGGCTTGTCATCAGTACCATCCACAGGTGGATCAAACTGAGATTCATCTTCAAATCTCCCATCAAACTAAGAGACCTCTTCAACTCTATGCTTCTGCAATTAGTACATCAACAGATTAGACAAACATCTAAGGGATGCAACCTGAACAAATGCCGTTTTACATATTTACCTTCTCATCTGGCACAGCACATGTCCCAGAGCTGAAACCCGTTTCCTGAAGCAAGCGATTTTTCTCTCCTTCCCGTCCATCCATCTGCAACAAGTTAAATTTGAGTACAGAACCTTGCACAGCAATGCAAACTATTGATCGAAACAGCGGCAACATCAATATAAATAATTAACTACATATGCCAGCACACATACAGTGTGAGCAAGATCTGCTTCTCCCGCTGAAGGATCATTATATGGTTCACCATGATAAACCCACCTAACATATGTGCGGTCCATCCCAAAAATGTGTAAATGATCTTCCACTACATGGTGAGGCCTCTTCTCACCATTCATACATGTGCAGCGCGGGCAATACACGTCCAGGTTGTGACCTTCATGAGCTCTAATAAACCCCATAAAGGGTTGAACACCATTTATATATGAAGGGGAACATAAGTGTCCATGCAGTATCCAAGTTCTGTCCATCTGTTTAATTATGAGATACAATGGTTGGTGATTAATTTAAGGCGAAGTAGGAAATGTATATCCATCGAGTACAAAACTATACTAGTACATGATTATGCATTTCAGCAATCATGTCGAGTACAAAACAAAAATTGCCCATCGACATTTTAGCAAACAGATCGTGTACAAAACTCTGCCATGGCATTTCAGCAAATTAACAGATCGAGTGCAGAACTGACTCTATATGCCCACACAAATGAACAAATTGATCGAGGACAAATCGAGCGAAAAACTATAAAGTGCCAATTAGTTCGAGCATACTGACGATTTTTTTAATCAGCATCAAGAAAATATAAATCGTTAGGCCGTCTTGCCCGATGCATGATTAAGCTAGAGATAGCATCCCTACCGTGGATCAACTTGACCACCGGTGCGTCTCGAGAAGAACGGCGGGGAGGGGAAGCTCTTCGCACGGACGGGGATAAGTTGTGTAGCGGTGGGTGGGGGGTCATGCGGCCGGGCCGCCCGGTAGGTGGTGTTTAATGGAGTTGCGTGTGTAATTTGGCGTGCACAAGGTTGAGGAATAGGCGGTTCCCTTTGCCGCGCGCACAATTCAAACTATCCCGCCCATGTAGTTTAAATTCGCCCTATTTTCGTTAAATCGACAGAAAGTCGAGTGGGTGGAAATTAGCAAAGTTGCTTGAAAAATAGTAAAACTCTGGAATTATCCTTTAAATATGCTCTACTTCGTGTGAAAATTGGGGTGTGGAGGCATGTTGAGCTGTTTTATTTGTACTTTCTTCATTAAAATTCCCATTTTATGCACTTTGGATGGAAAGAAATCATTTGTACATAAATTTTGACAATGCCATTTGCAAACATTAATTGTTTTACATGCCAAGATGCACCCATCCACCAAATATGGGGCAATAGTTTATCACAATCTAGATATATATGTATAATTAGTGAGGGACCCCTTTTGATTTTGTGCAATTTCCACTAATTAGCTAGAGAGAAGGGGTCAATTAATTAGGCCATGTTAGGGGCTATGTGTTTTAGATTAGGGTTGTGTGGATTCAAATACAATTTCTTTATTTGTGTTATCAGTACTTATATATATAATTAATTGAATTATCAGTACTTATTATATAATTAATGAATCCCAATAATGTCTATATATATATGATCGATATAGGCCATATATATTAATTGGGGTTATATAATCTAGGGTTTACTAGCTATATATAGCAAGGTTTTATTAGATTGGGTTATTAATTAGCTTGGGGTTATGTGTTTTAACGAGGGTTTGATTATCTAATTAAGGTTAGTTTTCTATATATATATATATATACGATTTAGGGTTTAGGGTTAATGGCACATATATTTAATTAGAGGACCGCGACAACCCCTGGCCTGCTTGATGCGCAATTAAGGGTCGTCGTTGGCCTATAGCTAGCTATATAGGGTTTTATGGTTTATTTAGAGGGTTTATGTGTTAGGGTTAATTATAACTTATTGTGAATTAAATTACAACTTTTTTATTAGTGTGCTTCACAATTAATCAAAACTCTAGCTAGATCGATCGAGTGTACACAGACATGCATTATTAGAGGCACCCGCCTTTGTGCGTAAAGTGCAAGCATAATGTGTGTCGTTGCGCTGGCCACACCAATCGATAAAGAGAGAGATAGAGATGAGAGATTATTGAAATCGCCAAGAATGTTCAAATATATATATGCATGCATGGTAGGCCATGCATGCATGCACACTAATTATATATATTGTGAGGCAACTTAATCAAATGTACGTGTTTTTCATTCGAAAACTTGTCAAAATTCAAGTTAATTAATTTATCAGCGCTAATTAGTTGGTCGCCTCCTTGATGCACAATTAAGTGTCGTTGGCCTATATATATATGTAGGGTTTAATTAGGGTTTAGTGTTTAGTGTTTAGGGTGTTTAGGGTGTACGTTTAGGGTTTAGGGTTTAGGGTTTAGGGTGTTTATGGATTAGGGATTAGGGTTTTAGGGTTGTATGGTTTAAGGTTTACGGATCATCGATTGAGTGCACACACACATTATTATTAGAGGCACCCGCGCCTTTGCGCATAAAGTGCATGCGTATATAAGTGTGTTTTTTGGCCACCAACGATATATAGATCGAGAGAGAGAATGAACTATATATATATCCCCAAGAATATATTCAAATATATATGTTGAAATATATGCACGAATGATATGCAAGCTAGGTATGCCATGCGCGCATGCACACTAATTATATATATATATTATGAGACAACTTAATCAAATGTGTTTTCATTCGAGAGAACTTGTCAAAAATCAAGTTAATTAATTTATTAGCGCTAATTAGTTGGTCACCTGCTTGATGCGCAATTAAGTGTCGTTGGCCTATATATGTAGGGTTTAATTATAGGGTTTAGGGTTTAGTGTTTAGGGTTTAGGGTGTAGTGTTTAGGGTTTAGGGTCTAGGGTTTAGGGTTTAGGGTTTAGTGTTTAGGGTTTAGGGTTTAGGGTTTAGGGTTTGGGTTTTTGGGTTTAGGGTTTAGTGTTTAGGGTTTAGGGTGTTTAGGGATTAGGGATTAGGGTTTTAGGGTTTTATGGTTTAAGGTTTAGGGATCATTGATCGAGTGCGCACACATTATTAGAGGCACCCGCCTTAATTTGCGCATAAAGTGCATGCGTATATATATATAAGTGTGTTTCTTGGCCACCAACGATATATAGATCGAGAGATAGAGATTGAAATCCCCAAGAATATGTTCAAATATACGCACACACATGAATTATTAGACGCACCCGCGCCTTTGCGCATAAAGTGCATGCGCATATATATATAAGTGTGCTTCTTGGCCACCAACGATATATAGATCGAGAGAGAGAGATTGATATATATACATATCCCCAAGAATATGTTCAAATATATATTGAAATATATGCAAGAATGATATGCAAGGTATGCCATGCGCGCATGCACAGTAATTATATATATATTATGAGACTACTTAATCAAATGTGTTTTCATTCGAGATCGAGAGCTTGTCAAAATTCAAGTTAATTAATTTATCAGCGCTAATTAGTTGGTCGCCTGCTTGATGCGCAATTAAGTGTCATTGGCCTATATATGTAGGGTTTAATTAGGGCTAGGGTTAGGGTTAGTGTTAATTAGGGTATAGGGTCTAGGGTTTAGGGTTTAGGGTTTAATGTTTAGGGTTTATGGTTTAGGGTTTAGGGTTTAGTGTTTAGGGTTTGGGGGTTTAGGGTTTAGTGTTTAGGGTTTAGGGTGATTAGGGATTAGGGTTTTAGGGTTTTATGGTTTAAGGTTTAGGGATCATCGATCGAGTGCGCACACACATTATTAGAGGCACCCGCCTTAATTTGCGCATAAAGTGCATGCGTATATATATAAGTGTGTTTCTTGGCCACCAACGATATATAGATCCAGGGATAGAGATTGAAATCCCCAAAAATATGTTCAAATATACGCACACACATGAATTATTAGAGGCACCCGCGCCTTTGCGCATAAAGTGCATGCATATGTGTGTTGTTCTGGCCACCAACGATAGATCGAGAGAGAGAGAGAGAGAGAGAGAGAGAGAGAGAGATTGAAATCCCCAAGAATTAGAGGCACCCGCGCCTTTGCGCATAAAGTGCATGTATAGTTTGAATCCCAATAATGTTCATACATGATAGGCTATATGTGAATCAATTTTTTCTTCCAAGAACTTGTCAAGATTCAAATTTATCGGTGCTAATGGAAACTAGTGCGCACTAGACGAGCCCCTTGCGCAAGTGCTGGCCATTACATATAGTTTAAATCTCAAGAATGTTCATACATGATAGTCCATATGTGCAAAGGAATTTTTTCCCCATGAACTTGTCAAAATTCAAGTTTATCGGTGCAAATGGAAACTAGTCCAAAAAATTACATAGAGGTCCAAAAGAACTAGACAACAACTAATAGGACCTGCAACTTTACAAAAAGGACCCCAAAACATATAGAAGAAAATCAATCGAGTCCTTCTGGACCGCACATCAGATCTCTGCTCCGCATCCTTTCCAGCAACTCCGTCGCCGGGGACGCACCACTTGGGACGGTGTCGCCGGTAGTCACCAGGACGAAGGAGAAGAAGGGCCTCAGCAACGGCATATTGGCTCTAAGAAGGGCCGCTGAAAGGCCAAGATGTTCACGGGCAAGACGGATGACGCCGTCGTATGCCCCGAGCTTGTGAACGTTAGCAGCTTGACTTCCCCATTGGCCAGATCTGAAGCACTGACCAAAGCAAGCCTCACCGTTAGCGCCATCACCTTTATGGCACCAGATCGGGGTTTGGCCGGCAAGATCCGCCAGATCTGATCCGCCAAATTCACCATAGTCTAGATCTGAAGCCGATGACGAGATCCCCGACTCCATTACGCCATTCTGCTCATGGGAAACACTGGATCTAAGCTTACAACAACACTAACTCCCTCGGATCCAAATTAGCTGACTCAACTTTGCTTATCTAAATATGGGTGTATCCACACATGTTTTTACTCTAGATACATACACGTCTAAGGATAGTTGAATCAATTAATTTAGTTCGGAGGGTGTGCGATATACTGAGAGAAGTCGGCCTCGTCCCCGGCCGGCGAGGCCGCCGGAGAGAGGGGGAGAGGAGCCGGGGGAGTGGGAGAGACTCGAGAGAGAAAGAGAAGAGGAAGAAATGAGAGCTCCCTGGGGAAGAACATTATTTTTGTCGTTCTGCTCGTAGCTTGAAACTAAAAATTTCGGCCGCGCGCCAAATCATCCCGCCGCATCCATTCGAAAATCCCGTGACCAGTTTTACCCTTTTAACCCTGGTCCGGAAGCTACAACCCACCGACCATGGAGGGCTCTTTCGGTAACAATGAAATATCTTGCCTAGATCCCGAACCCTCCCCACAGGCCCACACCCACCCACCAACCATTCGCCCCATTAGCTGAAAAATACTCTCACACGCCAAAGCTCTGACTCTCTACAGTACTAGATCTGCTTCGCCGCCGGCATACTCCTCCATAGCGTAGCCTTGATCGTGTTGGCTGTCCACCCACCTGATCCGCTCCCCCGCCGCCCTCACCACCGAAGGATCTGCTTTACCGCCGACCTCGCCACCGATGGATCTGCTTCACCACCGACCTCGCCACCGACGGATCTGCTTCACCGCCGACCTCGCCACCGACGGATCTGCTTCACCGCCGACCTCGCCACCGACGGATCTGCTTCACCGCCGACCTCATCCACAGCGTAGCAATCAACGCCTTTCCTGTCGACGCACCGGATCCTCTCCAACGGAACCGGGTCTACTTCACCGCGGCCCCCCCTCCACAGAAGCCGATCTATTCCACCGACTACCTCGGCGCAGCGGCTGTATCAACTTCACTGAATCCCTTGCCAGCCAACCAAATCTGCTTCACTAACGCGTACTTCTACTGAAACAGGGTGGACTCATCGTCTCCCGCGTTCGCCGCCACTGGAATGCAAGTTGCCGCCCCCGTCCACCCCGCCGCAGCTTGGTTAGTACGCTGGCCCGTTAGATCGCGGTGTTTCTTTAGCCATGTTTTGTGTAGTTATTTGCAGATCTCATATGCCATTAACTTTCTTGATGTGTTACTTCGCATGAAGTTCGTTTAAATATTGTACAGTACAAAAGCATTATCCGGTCGCTACCATCCTGTTCATTCTACTGACACCTGTGTGCATCCACATATTTATAGGGGACCCATTCATTTGCTGCCAACTGTTTTTGTACTGCATGCTATTCCTTTTATAGTCATGCTATGGGCATTTCCAATCTGGTTGTTCTTATACCACGTCATTAGCTCACCGCTAGCCGCTAACTGTTTTCCCGTGCCTGCTATTCTCACACTGCTTTTATAATCATGCTATGTGCATTTCCAATCTGCTTGCTCTTATACCTCGTCTTTAGCTTATAGCTATTTTTTTCCATGAATGCTCCTGTCGCACAGCTTGTATAGTTATTACTGCGTGCATGTCTTGTCTTTGTATTATCGTTCATTAACTTGTCAATGTTATTTTTCCTAGGGATTGATCATGCGAACCACTTATTAGAAGATCCAACATTAACAGCGGGGACGCTAGGGAAGGTTTGAATCTGAGTTCTTGGTTGGTAACTCTGGCAGTTTACTTCCGTTATTATCTATAACCTATATGCATTGTTCCTTATGCAAGAGATTAACACTTGGAACCCTGCCATAGCAATGCCATCCATGCTTTACTATGTTTCTGCCTATTTGATATGCTTGTCTTGGAGCAACTGCGAAGGTGATTTGAACCTGACATTTGGTCATTCTTAATGCCAGTTTACTTTATGTGGAAAACCTTGGTATTACCCTACTCTAAATCTGAATGTCTGAAATTCGTATCTCATGCAAAGCAACATCTAGTTGGTTTTAATCTGATATCTGGTAAATATTGGCTTATTCATTTGGCAGCTCAAGTTTTTTGTTATTTGAAACCAGCTGACTTGGTCTTAAATGTGATATCTAAACACAGATTAAGGACAATGGAGCAGGAGGATTAGCATTTCACTTGATGGCTGAACCTAAAATGACAGGCATGTCGACCACGACTAGTGCACGCAAGAGAAGGACCTGCAGCGAGCCAGTATGTGCTTAGTACATTCATCTTATCTTATCTTGTGCTTATTTCTGCTACATGCTGTTATCTGATCTCTACATTGCGTAATACATTTTTGAATAGTTAATTGTTGTAACTATGTTTGCAATATTACCAGAATGCAGTTTTAGTGAAGCAGTCATCATTAGAAGATACTCGCCAAAGCGGCCCTGTGCAACATTATGATGTAAGTCTGGTTAGTACAAGTTCCATACGTTGTCTTATTTATGCAACTTGTTATTATCTTATATCTACATTGCATAATAAATGTTTGAATAGTTCACTGTTGTAACTATGTTTGCAATATTACTAGAATGCAGTTGTAATGAAGAAGTCCTTAGTAGAAGATAGAGCGCAAAAAAAGTTCCGGGGTGAGCCTATGCAACGATATAATGTAAGTCTGTGCTTAGTACTTGTGACTATCTCATATTGACAATGCTTAATACATGTTTGCATAGTTCATCATTTAACTCTTTTTGCATTATTATCAGAATGCAGTTGTGATGAAGCAATCTTCATCAGAAGAGAGGCCCACAAAAAGTTCTGATCTTTCTTCTGATGCATCCTCTCATAGCCGTCAACCTAGACCATTCTTTTCATCAAACAGTAAATATCTCAAGGCTGTACTTTATAAAAGACATGATATTGCTGCTTTAAGATCTGTAGCTGATATGTTGACCAAGAGTACACAAGATTCAATCAAGGCGATTGCCAAATGTCAACGTGTTATTGATGATGCTAATAGAAGTCTTCAATGATTCTATGTAATTTTTTTATTTGGGCACAGTAATTGCCTTGTAATTTTCCTGTTATTTTATTTGTGTATGTAATTGTGTGTATCATTGATATCAGATTGTAGGCTCATGAAATTTAATGCAATTTGACTAGTCAAACAACCAGGGGCCTACAACAGATTGGGCCGGCCTATTTACAGTAGTGTGGGACCCACTTTAATTTTGGGCCGGCTCACTTACTTATTGGGCCGCCCCGTTAACACGATAGTAGGCCCACCTGCTTATTGGGCCCACCCACTATCTTACTGGGCCAGCCCACTTGCTATATGGTGGACCCCACATACAAAATGGGCCGGCCCTTTAACAGGCAAGTGGGACCCACCTGTGTTTTTGGCCCGGCCCACTTTCTTGTTGGGCCAGCCCACTGGCTATGTGGTGGACCCCACATATTAAATGGGCCGGCCCTGTAACAGGAAAGTGGGACCCACCTGTGTTTTTGGCCCGGCCTACTATCTTGCTGGGCCGGCCCACTGGCTATGTAGTGGACCCCACATACTAAATGGGCCGGCCCTTTAACAGGAAAGTGGGACCCGCCCCTGTTTTTGGCCCGGCCCACTATTTTGCTGGGCCGGCCCACTTGCTATATGGTGGACCCCACATACTAAATGGGCCGGCCCTTTAACAGGAAAGTGGGACCAACCCATGTTTTTGGCCCGGCCCACTTTTTTGTTGGGCCAGCCCATTTGATCTATTGTGGACCCCACGTACTAAATGGGCCGGTCCGGTAGCAGGAAAGTGGGACCCACAGGCTAATTGGGCCGGCCCAATAACTTCTTGGGCCGGCCCACTTGCTTTAAGGTGGACCCCACTTGTAAAATGGGCCGGCCCGATAACAGAAAAGTGGGTCCCACGTGTCTTGTGGGCCGGCCTTTTTGCCTGTTGCCGGTCAAACGAGTACATTCGGCCCGGCCCACATGCTTAGTGGGCCGGCCCATTTATGTTTTGACCAGTCAACCTTAAAGGTTAGGCCCAGCCCACGTAACTAATGGTCCAGCCCAGCTATATAGTTGACCGGTCAAACTAAGTCAGCTGGCCCGGCCCGCAAACTTAATGGGCCGGCCAGCTTAAGATTTGGCAGGCCTCGTGTGGGCCTACCATCTACCACGGGGTTTCAGCTGGTTAACGCCGTTAACTGATAGTTAACGGCGTCTGCCACGTGGCAGTTTGCATGACGTCAGCAGTCAACGGGCTCCCGGAAACACTTCTGCAACGGTCCGATTTTCCGTGGCGGAAGGGCGCCCAAGCGCGACGGACCGACAAAAACGTGGTAGGACTTTGCCTGACGCAGTTTCGACAACAGAACCCATATCGTCGGGTTAGGCCCATAGGCGACGAAAAATACCCCTTAGCGGACGATTTTGGGACGTTGCCTATCAGAACTTTTCTTGTAGTGTACAAGTGGTGTTGCAACTGAGTTCCCAGTTGTAAATGGGGTCATAACAGATTTTTCCAGTTGAATGTGAGGTTGCAATTAAGTTTTTCTAGTTGCAAGTCAGGGTGCAACTGAGTCCCCAATTGCAAGTGGGTTGCAACTAAGTTTTTCCCTATTAAAATTTATCTCCACTTGCGAGTGGGATTGCAACTGAGTTCCTAGTTACAAGTGGGACTACAACTGATTTTTTTAGTTGCAACTAAATTTTCAACTGAGTTTTTTACCAGTTGCAAGTCGGGATGCAAGTAGATTTTTTCTAGTTACGAGTGGGATTGTAACTAAGTTCCCAGTTGCAAGTGAGGTTGCAATTGAGTTTTTTTCAATTGCAACTGAGGATGCAAGCAATTGATTTTTTCTCCAGTTGTAAGTTAGATTCCAACGAAATTATTTTTTGTGCGGGTGGATCTGAAACTGTGATTTTTTCAGTCACTAGTCGGACTGCGATTTTCTTGTAGTTGTGAGTGGGTTTGAGATTTTTTTCAGTTACAAGTTTATTTGTACTTGGGAAAAATATGAATTAAATATGGATTTTGTGTTGTGATATTTCCTAGATTGAAGTTACAAATATGTTGCAAAAGGCTCGTGCACCATAGTGGAAAAGTAACAGGTGACTAGCCAAAAATTTAATGAACTAAATCAGCAGTACAATTACATGTAGCAACGCCATAGACAACTATCTATGGAGCAGTAGATATGGGTCTTTTTATGATACGCCTCCTCAACGACCAATGGTTAACGGTGGTTCTGTGGAGCGGTTTTGCGAGAGTAGTTAATAATGAAATCATAATTTTAAGAAATGATGCGGAACTGGGTAGTGATATTGATCCGGAAGAAGCTCAACGGACACTTAAAATAGCGAAAGCTAACTTGAGTAAATTTGAGGGTACGAAAGAATTGGTTGAAGCGAAGCTAACTCTCAGACGAGCTAGAATACTAATCGAGGCTGTCAATTTGATTCCCCCATCCAGTTGAAGACAATCCAATGGTTTATAGTTGATACAAATAAAAAGATAATAGGGGCAGAAAAAATTATTAGGTAGCGAAGCGAAGTAAGTCCAATGCTATCTAGTAATTTTTCTACCTACTTACCTACTATTGAATTTAAACCAATGATTCCCGCCGTATGAAAGCAATACTCTAACCACTGAGTTAAGTAGGCAATTTATCACCACAAAGGAACACTCATTACTTCGATCGATTACATATTAAATCACTTTTCTAAAAAATACCGCTCCATTATTTGTCTGTTATATATTAAACAGATACATATCAAAGGGATATCCTCTAGCATTAGAGAATATTCATCTTGACAAGAATTTATCTATATGTTAAGATATCCCTGATAAGGGCTATAGCTTAGTTCGGTAGAGCGACTTGTTTACACGTGGGCCAATGCTTTTTCAAAGGAGCTTATTATGCAATGAACATAATTGATCTTATTGCAAAATCAATGTCTTACTTCATAGATTCGAGAGAATAGGAGAACAGTAGCCTGACAAACAGTCGGTTCAGTCCGATTCAGGTGCCAATTCAGGTGCCTAATCAAATAGAACCCTTATGGATTTGCTAGTTGATAAGGTAAATATCCAACCCACTAAATGCTAGGCGTAATGAGGATAAGGGCCTCCAAAAGATTTCTTTTCGTTCTATGAAAATTAAGGTGTATGAAGTCTCATAGTTAACTCTTACCGTAGAACGATAGAGATTCCATTTCAATTAGGTTGATTTAATTTAGGCCAGAGACAGACCTAAGTCAAGGTAATCCTCCTTTGAAACACTTTAGTATTTCTCCTAGATAGATCATAATACAAATAATCAATCAGAGCAAGGGAGCCCTCTCATTATCTTTATGTTTCCGTGAAGAAAAACTATGGTGGACTAACTGATTTTTAAATCAGTTTATGAAAGAGCCCAATGCACACAAAAAATGCATGTTGGGTCTTTGAAACAGTTCGGATCATTTCGTTAATAATCTGTTTGATCTGTTTTACCGAGAGAACATTGTAATTTTCCATTATCAATAAATGAGGAAGTAGGGGTGAGGTCCTCACTTGCGAGTGAGGCAAGGCTTTCTTTTATAATACATCCTACCCTATTTTGGTTGACGATTGCGTTCTATTCCAATTATTCACTATTTTTTCTTGTCACTGTGGCCTATTTTCCATTTCCAGACAGACCCCGAGCCGAGGTTGACACAATTCTTGATTTTCTTGTTGGTCCCTTCTTTATTATTTATTCAAAGTGAGTCTCTTTCATTCGGTTCATTAGCTTTAGGAAAAATAGAAGCTACCGAAATGGCTATAACAAAGTTTCTGTTATTCATATTAACAGCTACTCTAGGGGAATATTTTTATATGGTGCTAACGATTTAATAACAATCTTTGTAGCTCCAGAATGTTCCAGTTTATGTTCCTACCTTTTTTCTTTGAAAAGAAAGATTGTAAGGCAAAAAGCCCCACATCAATTTATTACCAACCTCAACACATATGTACAAACTGAAACAAAGAAAAGAGAAAAAGAAAAACCCTACCTGTACAAGCTAACAAAAAACCTTATAATCTTACTGCAAGCTGCCTATCCAAGCTAACAAAGAATTAAGATGCTTCCTACCTATTGTATGGATATACCAAGAGAGATCTACGGTCTACTGAGGCTACTATGAAATATTTACTCATGGGTGGGGCAAACTCTTCTATTCTGGTTCATGGTTTGTCTTGGCTATATGGTTCATATGGGGGAGATCGAGTTTCAAGAAATTGTGAACGGTCTTATCAATACACAAATGTATAACTCCCTAGTGATTTTAATTGCGCTTATATCCACTTATATCCATTACTGTAGGACTTGGGTTCAAGCATCCCCGTGAGCTAATTGAAAATTATATTGTCAACAGTGCTCACCTTTTCGACTGCACGGTCCGTGTGTACGAACGTGAAAAAATGCACCAGGTGTAATCGTGTAAATGATTGACTGAACCCTAATTTCCGACTCAGTCTGAGCCATAGAGACTCCCATAAAAGAAGTGAGCTGAAAACGAAAAAGAATGTAACCAAGGACAGCGCGTAGCTATGTGCAGGTCAGGGGGCCACCCCCCCCCCCCCCCTCCCCCCCCCCTCACCCTCCTCCCCAGCTTGATCATTTTCTGAAGATTTTTTTAGGATAGGCTTAGATAGGATTTTTTAACCTCCCCCTCCTCCCCAGCTTTTGATCATTTTTTGAAGTTTTTTTTAGGATAGGCTTAGATGGGATTTTTTTAACCTCCCCCTCCCCCTCTCCTCCCCAGATTTTGATCATTTTTTTAACCTCCCCCCCCCCTCCCCCCCCCCTCCCCCTCTCCTCCCCCTCTCCTCCCCAGATTTTGATCATTTTCTAAAGATTTTTGTAGGATAGGCTTAGATGGGAATTTTTCAACCTCCCCCCCCCCCCTAAACTTACCGATTTTACATTCGACCCCAGCAGTTCTTATGAAGCTCCGCCAGATGGAGGATGAAAAGAAGAAGAAAAAAGAGAAGAGGAACAAAATAAAACAAGACATCGACAAAGGGGTCCAAGTTGGGAACATGATCCGCTTGTAAGAACGCGCTGCCGCTAGTTACTGGGCCCAGCGAGGCGAGGCACAACATCAGCGGGAAACAAGAACGGCCCAGCCGGCCGCCCGCCTTTTCGCCCGTCGGCCGTCGTCTTCTTCCCTAGCCGGTCGCAACGTTTCCAGAGACTGCGGCCGAGCCTACTCGAAGCGCCGCCTGCCGGCTGTCGCCGTCCTCCGGGGAAATCGTCCATCGTGATCCTCCCCTTCCGATTTCACGGAGAAGGGGAGCCCGCAGGCACTCCATAGCCCGACGGGGAGTGGATAATTAGAGGATGGGAGCGGTCAACGGCCGGAGCTGTTAGACTTTTTTACATGTGGCTAAGCCTAACTCCACGATTTACTCCACTCCAAGTGCATAGAGTGTTGGTAAGAATCTCTGTGTTACACAGCACGTACGTCTCTGGTAACCAAGCCTTGTGCCCTCGGGAACAGCGGAATGCTCGCCACGTAGAGAGACTGCCTCGACACGTGTCGGCCGCCCCCATGACTAGATCCCATCTCTTCCATGCCCATTCTTCTTCGGTCGCGGCTCTCAACAGGATTGGGTTTCTTCTCCACTCGCCCTCTCCAAATCTTCTTGGCCGCTCCAAAACATCAAAGATCAGAACAACTAATCCTTTGAGCAAGAAGTTGACAGGTTACCGCGCAGTACATTTTTCATTCCCACTCATTTTTTGTTTTCCATTTGTCCATTCGTTGCATTCGCGAATCAGTCAATTTCGCTTTTGAACTTCTTCAATAGCTTCGGCAACAAAATTCTCCGTCTGAGAAGAGTGACTGATCAATTTAAATTTCTTGTAGGGATCAGTGCATGCATGTGGGATGAACTCATGGCATCTAATCAATCCTCTAGCTTCCAGGGGTTCTACAGGCACCTCCACACCCCTGCCGTGATCATCGGAGCCGTGTTCGCGCTTGTCGCCCTCCTCATCTCGCTCTGGCTCATACTCAAGCACCTCAGATCATACAGCAATCCTGCGGTGAGTGCCGCGTTTTCTTTTTTACTATCACGATCCCCCCTGTTTATGTTGGGGGACGAAATGTTTCCAGTGTAGCCAATATTTTATAGCTGGATGTTACTGTGATTGACCAAATTTATCCTGCTCATAATTCTGCAGGAGCAGAAGTGGATCATAGCTGTCCTGTTTATGGTGCCTGTCTACGCATCTGAATCTGTAAGTGAAAGCACAAACTTGTAGAATGCCACCAGCACTAGATATGCAAAAGCTGTTACTTCTCTGAGCAGAGTTTGAATAGTCGAATGCTGCCAAATGTGCTATGTTGAATGGCTGTAAAGTTGTTTCCATATCAAAATGTTGTTAGTGGTAAGAAAGAATGGTTGTATGGTATCATTAACTATTTGTGAAGGCCCGTGGTATCACAAAGTTTTGGAACTAGCTCCATACCACCCTTCTCATGTTTGGTTTTTTTTCCAGGTTATTTCGCTGTGGCATTCGGAACTCTCCTTGGCTTGTGATATTTTGAGGAATTGTTATGAAGCATTTGCTTTGTATTCCTTCGGAAGATACTTGGTTGCATGCCTGGGTAAGCTTACTTGCATATGCCCACTGGAATGAACATCATTTTGAATTTGCATAATTGAATAATTAACAGGGTAACAGTATTGAGAGTTGGAGATCATGCTAATAGGCTGCACTTCTGGTCCTCACATGGGATGCTATATTCATATTCATACATGTTTACAATGTGATGGAGCTAATTTTTGCTAATTGAATACATTCAAAAATTTCCCCGCCAAAAAAAGAGAATACATCCGTCAATTTAACTCCCCCCTGCAGCACCTCTCTGGTTCCATTGTACAAAATTCATGATGCCTTACTGGCTTGCTGTGTTAAGAACATGGTAAACTGAAAGCTGGACTATTTCAGGGGGAGAACGACAGGTGGTTGGGTTGCTTGAAAACAAAAGAATGGAAGAGCTAAGTGAGCAATTGCTCGACAGGCAAGAGAAGGCAAAAGACCATAATCGAAGTACAACACGTAACTTCTTTCGGGATCCTAATGCACTAGGAGAGAGGTTGTACACAATAATAAAATTCGGTCTTGTGCAATATGTAAGTACATTTTAGTATTGTTCTCATCTGAAACTGTCCAATTACGATGTGTATGATCTGTCATTCCTTAACATCATTTCAGATGATTCTGAAGACATTCTGCTCTTTCTTGGCATTCATCTTGGAGCTTTTTGGAGCATATGGAGATGGTGAATTCAAGTGGTACTATGGGTAACTATCCCGTATCTTTCTCTCCTTTTGTTGTCTAAAATGGCAAGATATCTAAAGTTACCTGAGAGTGGAGGGCAACTGATGCGCGGACATAAGAACTTGAAATAAATATGTGTGTAACTGTAGTAACTCATAATTCACTAAAGCAAGTAATGCTCTGTAATGCAGATACCCTTACATTGCTGTTGTCATAAATTTCAGCCAGACATGGGCGCTCTATTGTCTGGTTAAATTTTACAATGCTACACATGAAAGGCTACAGGCAATAAGGCCACTAGCCAAGTTCATAAGCTTCAAGGCCATTGTATTCGCCACTTGGTGGCAGGGAATCGGAATCACAATCATCTGCCATACCGGGCTTCTGCCAACGGAAGACAAGGTGCAAAATGGAATACAGGACTTCCTGATTTGTGTTGAGGTAAATAGGAATCTTGTAATTTCATTGAACTATCATTTGTCCTTTGTTACTGCAGTAAAGCGCAATTCCTTTTCTTAGATGGCCATCGCTGCCATCGCTCATGCATTTGTCTTCGGCGTGGAGCCATACAAGCGCATCCCATTTCCGGAGCATGGAGATTTCAGCCGTCACGAAAGTAAGATGGAGTTGAAGGTGGATGTCGGTGATAGCAGCAATGGGGCGCCGACCACTGTTGGGCAGAAAGAGACCCATGTCAAAACTCCAGGAACAAGCATCAAAGAGAGCGTTCAGGATGTCGTTCTTGGTGGTGGCCAACATGTAAACTGCTGACATCCATCAGAATTTCAGTATATGGTAGAGCCTAGGTTCTGTATTTTTGACAGATTACTGGCTTCTTCCGTAGGTCGTCAAGGATGTGGCCTTAACCATCTCACAGGCAATGGAACCCGTGGAGAAAGGTGTTGAGAAAGGCGTTGGGAAGATCCAGGAGACCTTTCATCATGTATCGCTGAAGCCAGGAGACAAGAAAAAACCTGACGTTGAGGTGGAGGAGCATGTCACAAAAAATGTGGTTGATGGTGAACCTGTTGCTGTTGATGCAGAGATCGAAGTTGAAAAAAAGGTGCAAGACAACAACGGTGGTTGTGAATCTGTTGTGGTTGACGCAGATGTCGAAGTTCAAAAAACAGTACAAGAGAAAAACGATGGTGGTAAATCTGTGGTAGTTGACGCAGAGGTTGAAGTTGAAAGAATAGAAGATAGTAAGAGGTAACAAGAAAATGTAAATCAACAAGATAATGATGTAGATGAACAGCATGCTCTGAAATGTAAACCTTTACATCAAAAGGAATGATGGTGCTAACTTCAAAATGACAAAGCTGAAAAACTAGTACATGCATACGAGTATAACATACAGTTTTGTTCTTACATGCATGTGGCATAAATTTTTCCACTTTCAGTGTTATAAATAGACACCCCATTATGTGCAATTCACTCCAAGTGCATGTACACATGGGTTTCCCGAGTTGTCTACACTTACACACTCCACTCTTGTTAGAATATTAGACACTCCTCTTCAATTCACTAGCTGGTATTACATCGCAAGTCCATCTGATGATTCTGAAATCTGATGGTTTATTTCTGCCCGATATTGACAAGGGAGGCTTTCCGATCAAGCTATATAAATATGTGATGTACATCCTGTACAGTAATACTATGCACACTACCGGGCAGCACACAGTCACACCGGTCTCCGGCCGTCAATCTGACCCGCCACCGCCGCCGCAGCACAGCTGTGAGCAGCACTCGAAACACCCGAGGAACGAGAGGGCAGCGCAGACCTGCACCAGGACGATGGCGCATTGGTCGTTCATCTTGCTGCACGTGTTGATGAAGCACATGCAACAGCAGCAGTCGCAAGCGCGGCTGCAGCAGCCACCGACAGCCTTCCCGAACATCTCGAATTTCTCTGGTGCCTTTGTGTCCCCGAATCCTGAGGTCAGGTTCTCCGTTGTCGCCGCCACATTGCCGAAACCAAGTGTCAAGCCATGGAGTGGTGTGGCTGAAGGCTGATCTGGGATGCTTTGTTTCTTTGGTTTCTGCTTTACCTGCATGAATACAACAAGTTTAATCAGATACCCTCTGGACTTCCTTTTATGACAACCGAATGTAGTCCAAGGTAACCCATATTTTCCAAAGGATTACATGGTTATTATGAGTTGGCAATAGCACCTGAAAAATACTGTAAAGAACTTATAATCCACTGAATCATACCTGTTCAGCTGGGTCTATTTTCTCCATGACGGTTTGAAGTAGGACTGTCCTTGTGTATTCCGAAGGAATGACATTTTGTATGCTTAATTTGGCCACCTGTTTATTCAAATAAATGCAGGTGTAGGATCAGATTTCAGATACAATTTTATTCAGTAGGATGAATGTTCCAACTCTAAGCTTCTGGCATGTTATGATGGCAATTGCATGTTACACCATGACAAGAATGAAACAGGAACAGACAAGGAAAGAGTTATCATACTTCGTCTGTTCAACAATATGGTATCTGGAAGACATAGGTATAGAGTGAACAAGTTTGACCATAAATTTACATCTTAACTTATTAACTATGTATAATATTGAGATACAGGCCAGCTCAGTAACAGGGAGTGCCCTAAACTCACCACTTGAACAGTGCCAAGGTAATACCCAGCATGCAGAGCTTAATTACAGAATTTGAAACCAGAATCAGATCTAATCAGGCACTAACAAGTTACCTTCTGCTCCAATTGCTTGTTTTCAGAAAGCCATGCTTTTGCTGTTAGAAGATCCATCTGTTGCTTTGCCAACACCTGAAGTTTGAGAATAAAATGGAATGAAAAATCTTTCATGTAGTAGGCTATGTCAAAAAAAAAAAAAAATCCCACCTACTACCGTCAGCCACAATGCCACGAGTTTAATATTCAACACACACCAATTAGAGTACACGTTGGGCTCAATTGGCTCTGTAATCTTGGAAGGCAACTATTGTTCTAAATTCTTATATGCTACTTGATAATGTTTCAAGTCGACCAGCAGAGCCAGATCACCACCCCGCTATCCAAGTGACCAGTCTGACTATCAGCGACCATTTGTTGGAGTACGAGTTAGTGTAGCTAAAGTATTCTAGTAAAGTGTTGGAGTTTGAGTTAGTGTCCTAGCAGAGTCTAGAATATACTAGTGTACAAGTTAAGATGTAAGCCTAAGTTGAGCTATATATAAGAGGGTGTGGAGGTGTAAGGGACAACCCCGTCTAGAAATTTGCCCCAAAACCTACACTATGCAACCACCATTCAGGACCACTAGTCAGGGAATTCAGGCTGGCAGGACGTTTTCAAGTCAATGAGTGTTGTCTACAACTTCTTTTAGTTGGAAATATACATCTAGCTGAGTTGGGCAACTTTAGGGTTCCTAACCAATTGCTCGACTACTAGTCAGAGGTAGCTGGTCAAAAGTCGATGAGTCACTCAACTTCATCTGCTAGCCGAGTCAAGTAAGAAAACCCGTCTAGGTGAATGATAGTGGACACTCATGGCCTGTTTGGTTCCTAGCCACAGTTTGCCAGGCTAAAATGTGGTTAGCCACAAAAGTGTGGCTTAAAATATTGAAGCCAAACTTTGGCAAAAGTTGGCAAAAAAGTTGAGTCTATGACAAGTGGACCATACATGCAATAAAGTGTGTCAAGCCAAAGTGTGGCAAAAATCAAACACATGCCAAATAAACTATGGCTGCCAAACTTTGGCTTGGCAAATTGTGGCTATGAACCAAAAAGGCCCTTAGTCGACTTCAAAACAATTCTAACAGACATGTTTTGTCGTGCTTTCCTTGTATGCGGTCACTGTGCCAGGATAAACAACGGTCTGTGTGCATCAAGTGGAGCAAAATTACAAGCTAAAGATTGCTTATTTTGTTTAATTAACTGCCATGCCATTCAATCCATGAACAGCAAATACGTCCAGAGATGTCCCAGAATTTTTGTCATTTAGGTAAGCTGATGTGCTATCACTGTATCTGGTTAACATGTCCGCCGCTGGGGTCAAGAAACCGCCTTAGATTGCATATGCAATCAACACAACAGTTCCTCTACTACCTCTTAAGTAACAACAGAATTCCCTTGAGTAGAAATACAAGGAGGTGTGAGAATCTTACTTTGTCAAGAGGTATATCCTTTATATGTTGGACCTTCAATTCAATCGATATTTCATTCATGTCAGACAAATAGCCCTTAGCGTAAAGAGTCTCCGGGAGTTCACCTTTGAATCTTCCAGATACAAATAATGGATATTTTGCTGACAAATCAGGAATATATTCACAATCCACCTGAATGGGAAAAAAGTTTGGTTTTAAGAGACATTGAGAATCTAGTAATGCTCATATGAAAAAAGAAAGATAAAAGGGCATCAAGTACCACGTACCAACTATCCAGACCTTTCTATTCTATAGGAAGAAAGTGGGCAAACCCAGGTGGGTATTTATTCCAGAAAATTAAAGATGCAACATGCTGTTAAGTTGCTCCCAAAAGGACCAGTCAGTTAACTACCCCAAAACGCCAAAGCACTTTATGCTCTCTAGCTCTCCCTATTTCCCTCTGCATTTTTTGGAAAAGATTTTTTTTTTTACAAGGATGCTAAGCTATGGAGATCACCTACTCAGCATTTACACACAACTTATTATGAAGATTTTTATTAAGAGTACATGCAATATGTCACCACATGATTAATAATTAATATGAAGGTCACGCTTTTTCGTGACAGCTAAAAGGTGACAGCCTGACAGGTTAGCTAGCAATGAACTCACTTCAAATTCTTGAATATCCTTTGTGGTATCAATTGAAATATTTGTCACGATTGTGGTTGAAGCTTTCTGGAACCATTGAAGCATTCGACCCTCAATTGATCCTGGTGTAAGAAATCAGAATGAAAAACTTCAGTTTTGCAAAGTATTGCCTTGGACCTTGGACAAAATCCTGCATATTCTTGTACAGTCAAGACATTTATACACACTTAAAATTACTGAATTTTGTTCTACCACAAGAGTTACTGGATAAAATAGAAAGAACAGAAGTCAAAACTTCTAGTATATAAAAGCCATAGAACTAATTTATAAATTTACTAAATCATATGATTCCATCTGCAGCAAATTATCCTCTCTTCTCAGCAAGAATTATTATTATTATTCTTTGTCAATTGGGCAATAAGCTTGTATAGTAGGTTTTTTCCTGTAGAGAAGGACTAAAGATTATAATATGGGAGTCATGTTTTTATTTTATTTTCCTTGTGACCAGAACAGTGGAGAAGCGCCCACTGAAAATGATCTTACTAACAAAATAAAAATATGTACAAGCAGAGGACACCCACAAGGTCCGCAGTTAATAAACCAAAAACCTGTGTAAGGAAGACTAAAATTTTTCCTGCAGGGACATGCCGAAATTGGATCATTAGAGCATAATGCAGATTTTTTAAGTTCCAAAAACAGTGGGTAGAACAAAACACTGGCCAGTCAAGGATTAAAGGGGGTGGGGCATATGTTAGTACCTGTATCAAATGCAGCATCATAATGCCCCTTGCCAACTGATGCCAACATCCGCAAGAAATAATGGTTACAGTATGAACCTAATATATTACCAAGAGCAAGTAAAAATTATTAGGAATTATTCCGAGTAATATTAATAATCATTTAGATAATATCAAATATTGATGTCTCCGCTATCATTGCTCTTTAGTCCCTTCATAAGATTCGGGACTGCATTACACTCATTTGAGTAATCCAAAAGCATTTACAGATAAGAATGGATAAGAGGATAAAGTTAAAAGTATTTCCAGCATGAGAATGAAAAACTTGACATGGTTATACCCTAAGTACTAATGTGTATCAGATTTGATAATGTTTTCTATGTGTTGAAACTTTGCAATGCAAAACAACACCTTAGACATGATAGATCACTACAAATTCAACTAACATTTCATTTCAGTATATATTTTAAGAGTGATCTGTTGAGTTCTAAATAAGAAAAATTATACTTGCTATTACCTAGTCCAAAAGTAGAAATTCGAGGGGACATAGACCCTCTATTTGTAAGCTCGGTCTTCAACGTGTGGCAGATGTTCCGTTCATCCTCAACTGAACCATCAGTCACAAGAAAGATTTGTGGAAGAGTGTCATGAGAGTTTGATAGCAACGCCAACGCCTTGCACCACAAAAGGGAGTAATGTGAGCAACAAAGGTGGCATCAATCGCATATAAAATGTCAACGGGTATAATCTTCCCAATATTGTACCTCGCTCAAAGGATGCATGATGTCAGTGCCACCCTGGGCAACGAAATTTAAGTTCATCCAGTTGATTGCATTTTCTATTGTTTTCTCATTTACTTTCTCCAAACACGATGAGAATGAATGAAGCTCATCATTAAATGTTACTATGTTGAAGTAATCTCCTTCCGCAAGCTCGGAGAGAGCAGTTGAGATGGCATTCTTAACATTCTCAATAGGCTTTCCTTGCATGCTTCCACTTGTATCAACAATAAACACAACTGCCTTTTTGAAGATCTATCACATAATTTAAATGAGATAAATATCCATTCATAGAAATACAATGAAACATAAAAACAGATAAAAAGTTACTTCCAGTTGAATCAATGACATTAGGACTATTTATATTTAAGAAACAGGGTTAGATAAATATCAACATGTCTGACAAACAGAATCAATACAAATCACAAGAAACTTAGAACTATTTATAATTATGGTACCGTACAAACTTTAAAGTACTGATTACAGATATATAACTAAAGTTTATCTTCAAGCATCACTGGGTTTCCACACTGACATGTAGTTTATTACTTATTAACGAGGTAACAAGACTAATAACCAAGTAAAAGGAACTACCTTCCTGTTCTGCTTATTTCCAGGTAAAAGAAAAATGCAGAACATATCTCTGTCATCATAGTCACGTAATGTTGAGCGCTGCACAAGTATTCCACCAGACACATCACCTGAGTAAACCTACAGACATGACCAAAACATTAGGTAATGACACTCATCTCCATTGCAAGCATGCAGTTGAACTGTAATTGTTTTGTTTATTTTCCATCTTCTATTTATGTAGCCTTTTCCCTAGACATTTGGCTAAATTTATATTTTTTGTAAGAATGTTTAGAGGCTTTGGGTATCTCATGATGCAAAGGCCAGGAGAGCTATTCTTTCATTTATCTAAAATTTGAATCAAAAGCTATGCAAATAAAGTGTGTTTGAAAAGTGTTTGATCGTCGACCCTAATATCTGAATCGGGTTTAATTTGGGACCCTTGAACAAATGATCTGTCCCCATTTCAGCCTCAGTTTACATTTGGTTTCAGCTGATGCGGATGCGATGACGTCAGGATTCGGGAGAGGGCCCACTATCCACTGACAGAAGTTTTGTCTACAGACCACACTCAGGAAAGACGTCACCTTGCAGTCTCGCCTGCTGACATGGCAATGATGTGGCCCACTCCCTCTAGTTGTTTGGTTGGAAGACAACCATGTTTTCCTTCGTTGCGGGCTTGTAACATGCCAATGGCTATCACCTAAGGAAAGGATCAATGCTCGACTACACTAGTACTGGATAGCAAGCAAAGAATAGCTATCATGTAACTGTAATATGAAACAAATTGTACTGAAGTATATCTATTGTCTGCATCCCAATTGTATACAATTCACTCAGACCTTGGAGTAGAAGTACATGCTAAGTAAGCCTTCTGCCCTTGCCACAAAATGAATTTAATGACTAAACAACCAATATGAAGGTATTCATAAATTAAGATTTGAATAGGTAACACACATGTTGATTTCAATATTCACATACGAAGGGTCGTTGAACATAATGAGCATGACATTTTAAAAGTACTGAAGAGAAGGTACAATTCTCAAGTAAATAAATAGATTTCCAGAGAATAACTTACATTATATGCAAAGGTAAAGTCTTTGATTGACCAATTCTCAACCACTGCTTCATGCAAGAAACACAATTTCTCACCCTGCCTACTTTTCTCCTGAAAATGCAAAAGAGCATCTCATCCAACCATTACGTCACACAGATTGAGAAACGGTCTTACAGAACAGAAGTAATAAAGAGTTGATTACCTTCAAGGGATGGCTGGTCCCCTGCAATATAACCTCTTTACTCACACCGCTATTCACATTCAACTGAATTTTCTCCTTTTTTGTGAACAATTTAGGCAAAGGGTTCACGTATTGCGGAAACCGAAACGGAATATCAACTGAGAACTGTCCATTGTCATACGTCAACTTCTGCGACCATCTAATTGTGGCAAAAATGTCTTCTCCTCCTACAACCTTGATGCAGTGAAAGAAAAGTACTTAGCAAAGGTAGATACGACTGCTGAAAGCTTGAATCTTGCCAAGCGAGAAGATTGGAAAACTGATGGTAGATACAAAACAAGTACCTTTGGTATTGTCAATGAAAAAAACTGGCGCTTTAGAAGACCACCACCCTCAGTTTTTGCGATCCTCACAGCACTGTTATCATCTACATCAACTACATGGGTATTGAACGATCTTTTCCCAACAGTAACCTCCGCGCCTAGAATTGAACCCTGCTAGCCAAATCATTGCCTTAGACTACATTGCAAAAATTATTGGTATTCTGGATATACATACATATGCATTCAGAATTATGGCCACATAAAACAGAATAGCGAGAACATGTTTTATTCATTAGATGCATACGGTGTTATCAGTTAGACTATTTGGACTGATGCACGCTATCTACTAGAGAAATGTAGAGGTTCTCTTTCATTGTTGTAAAGATGATGTAGGTAAGTTTTACTACATCAGGATAGTACAATAGAAAAAGCAGATAGAAATGAAACTTCCTTGCTCTGTTCTGAATTTCTTAGACATCTGAGCTTTGGCTATACAGTCTACAGCAGGAGAGCATATCTCGAAATAACAACTGGGAAGCATGTTATGTTTGGGCATAGTGAAAGTAAATAGCGAAGGAAAAAAATGCAATGTAGTATGTCCTAGTAGAATGAAAAGAGTAGGAATAGCATCACTGACTGTACAAAGTATACCAAGTAAAGCATTTAGTGGAAACAAGTGCAGAAGCAGAGGTATATATCCCTTTGCAAGTCATGTTACGTTTCCTTGGCCGAAACCAAATATTTGTTGCTTGCATCTTATTATCTCTACGATTGGCAAGCAAAGCAAGGAAGTGGCGTTGCTTGCTTCCAAAACAACGATGGAACCCACAGCACTGCTGGCAGAGAGGTGCGCTCAGCTCAGGAGCAAAAAACTCCGGATGGAATCGTCTATAACAGCAAGTTCCAACAAACGTTACTGGCGAATGATGACAAACAAGTGGCTGGTATGTGCGCAAATGGAGCACCCCGGTCCAAAGCAAAGCAAATGATTATGTACAGCCAAGCATGGGCCCCGACACGATCAGCAGCACCTAAGTAATAAAGATGAATCCAAATTGGGCGGAGCGCAGCCACGAAACTGGGAATCGGTGCAGCGCGTAATAACGGCAACAAAATCAAGAACGGCACAAAGAATTCCAATCGAGCGCAGAACAACACCATAGAAGTCGAAAGACGAAGGTGGGGGTGGAAGGGGAATAGGGGATGACGTACCTCCTCTCCCATGGGCACGACGATTCTGCAGTCGCAGTCCCTGCTGCGGGTGATGCAGTGCACCCACCAGCGCGCCCGCAGCGTGACCTCGGCGGTGTCGCATCCGGCGGCGCAGTCGACCCGCAGGTCGACGTCGCGCATCTGGAGCGGCATGAGCGCGGGCGGGTTGAGGCGGCCGTAGACGTGCGGCTGGTAGCTGGGCACGTCGGGGCTGTCGACGGCGGCGGGGTCGGCGACGACGGCGTAGGCCATGGGCGCGACGGGCAGCAGCGAGGCGGGCTCCGGCGCGCCGTAGCGGTCCATCCCGGCGGGCGGGCGCGGCGGGGCGGCGCCGCCCGGGAGGACCAGGCGCTTGGAGAGCTTGAGGCCGTCCTCGACGGCCCGGGAGAAGTCGTCCTCCATGGGTGGAGCGCAGAGGTGGATGCGTGGGAGTGAATATGGCAGGGGATTATATGGGCGGAAGCGGAAGCGGAAGTGGGAGGGGGGTTTGTTGTTGTTGTTTTTGGTGTGGTTTTTTTTTTTTTTTTGAACACATTTTGGTGTGGTTTAAGTGGGGAAATCAAGTCGCCATGAGCTGTTGCCTGTTGCTGCTGGGGAGGTGAGAGCACCGGGTGGGTGTCATTGTAACGCGGCCGTTTGGGGTGTGGTTGGGGTGGAGTGGACGGTTATTTGTCTCCCTGTCTCGGTCTATCTTCGCGGTTTCTGCGGCAAGGATCCGATGCATAGATAGTGGAGCAACTTCTATAAAAGGGAAGCAAGTAGGAGTAGATTCAATCAGAGTCAAAGCAACATCCGAAGATATGTTGCATGGGATCCGGAGAGAGGTGCATTCTTCTCAAGATCTCCGTTGCTGGAAGATGCACATCACATGGCACAACGACCCATTGCATGTGACTATGTCTCCATGAAGAAAGGCAGTTTGTTCAAAAAAAAAAAATGAAGAAAGGCAGTTTTAAAAACTCATTTTCACGCGAAAATTAACTTGCGGTTGGATGGTTAGAAAGTCAGTTGCATCCCCAGACCACTAGTATTTAAATTCTAGAAGATGTGACACATTGACGGCTCATTAAAATGATGGAATATTTTGCAGTGGGACACAACGTTTCCATCAACAGCGAAACGCATGTAGTGACTTCATCAATCTCAACACCCACCGAATCAGTTTTTTTGAACTCAGTCTCTCGGAGGTGCTCATTGGAATAGGGTATGCGCGTTGCGTTCATAGGGGTGAGTGTATGTACACACAGCCGGACCTTCGTGTAGACCAAACCGGGCCATGGCCCCCAGCAAAATTGCAAAACTACTAATACCCCTACTACTCTGGTGGCCCAGCGCATTAGCCCACCAACAAAACGGCAGCCCGTTGACCGATAGAGTTCTCCCAGTTCTTTGTCTCCTGGCCTGGGCGATCGAGGTCATATTGCATGGGGGTGGCCGGTGGCAGGTGGGGCTTCTCCACTCCTCCGAACTACGGTAGCCTAGGCGTCGTGCGGTGAGAAGCAGCAGGCCACGCCGTGCGGGCGTGCGGTGTGCAGCACAGCAGCAGCAACAGCCGAGAGGGGCACTGCCAAATTCGATCTTCAGGACTGCTGATCTACTCTCAGTTCCCTCACGGCAAGCCTCCGTGTACTGATCTCCAAATTCCCAAAGGTAATTTTGTATCAATTTTGATTTTCTGGTTCTGAATTAGGCATCTAAATTGTGAAAGTTCAACATAGGTAATGATATGGTTTACTTACATATACTTTTCTAAATATGTAGTGAGATGGCAATGGTTGAGGAGACAAAAAAAATTGATTAATTTTTCAAAATAAATAGTGCTAGTTTCGAAGCTCACGAACCTGAACCTGTGAAAATTATTTAGAGCCTGAGGGAGTACAATGTTACTGTCGTATAATTTGGTGTTCCAAAGTAGTTTTTCATGTTATAATTTGCCCGCCATTGTATGTACATATGTGTGAGCGTTTGTGTCTATAATATATTTCAAAAAAACTCATTTTCACGCCATCAAGGATTGGCCACTTGGGATTTGGCGATCTGGACATCCATTGGAAACAAAAAAAAAAGATAGTGAGAAATGCTGAGGGCATATAAGGTGGTTATACATTAGCAACACTATGCAAGATAACTGCCAAGATGGATAAGAGAGAAATAACCAAATAAAATTTGAGCAACCACCAGAATCACCACCTTTTAATATAGAAGAGGAGAATATATAAAAAAAACTTGCTTTTTTTGTTAAAAGAGGAATCTACTGCAAACCTCACAAAATCAAGGCCACGAAGAGTTGCGGATCTTATAAACCAAGAGGATCAAAACTGGAAAGAGGACATTGTCAGAAATAAATTTATGCCGCATGATGCAGAGGAGGTTCTCAAAATACGCCTAACAAGGTGCGAGCAAAAGGATTTCATCTCGTGGGAATATGGAAAGCACGGTCTATTCACTGTCCAAAGTGCATATAATTTAGCACTAGGTCTTCATAATAATAATCCAACAAATTCTAGTGGTAATTTGAAAGGTGAGAGAAGCTTATGGAAAACCAACCTCGAGTTCAAAGATGCCGCCAAAATAAAAATATTTAAGTGGAGGCCTGCTACAAATAGCTTGGCAGTACAAGTAAACATAAGTAGAAGATTACCAAATGTACAACCTACCTGCACTATTTGTGGAATGGAGGTTGAGACCGGTTACCATGCTACAATGAATTGCACAAGGACTAAAGCCCTAAGAGAAGGAATGAATCAATTCTGGAACCTTCCACACGAAAAGGAGCTGGTTTACACAGGAAATAAGTGGGTACTAGTGATACTAGATAAACTGAACCAAGAGATGAGTGACAAGCTGATGTTTATTTTTTTTGTTTGTTGTTGTTTGTGGGTGCTTATCAAACATGTCACTCGATAAGATGATATTTATTTGGTGGAGGGCATGGCATCATAGAAATAATGTTATCTTAGGCGACGGTAAGACCTCAATTCAAAATTCTATCAGTTCTAGAATTATCTACCTACCTTGCAGAACTTGGAGAAAGGTAGTTACAAAGTTGATAGGAAAGGAAAAGCAAAGTTGGATCAAGACACAGGAACAAAGAACATGACGTGTGAAGTAAGTTCAGAGAAGAATGTAGCTTGGGAAAATCCCCTAGATGGATAGGTAAAATGTAACATTGATGCAAGCGTCATTAGTGAAAAGAAGGGATAATGGGGAGCAGTTCTACTTGACAGCAATGGAATGGTACTAGTTTAGGCCTGGGATACTATTAATCATTGTCAATCTGTTGACATGGGAGAAGCTATTGCCTACTTGGAGTGTCTAAAATTTGCAATTGGAAACTCTACTGCAAATTTGGTAATTGAAATAGATCTTGCTTCTATTATTGTCTCCTTTAAAGAGACTAGTGGTAACCATTCTGAAGTTTGTTTGCTCGCGAGTGAATTCGGTGTACTGAAGCCTCCTGGTCGACAAGTTAATATCTCTAAAATGATGAGATCATGTAATAAAGTTGCACTTAGTCTATGCCAGTTAAGCCGTAGTGTGTTGTGTGGTGGCATTTTACAAGGTGTTGTGCCGACCTGTGCATCAAAAGCAGTCTTGGAAAGATTGTAAGAATTACATTGTTTCTTGATTAATACACAACACATTTTTTTTAAAAAAAAAACCTACAAACCCCTAAACCCCCTATCCCCAAAAGCTGACAGGTATTCGCCGTTTGCAGTCCACTTCCAAGTGATGGAACCACAAGTGTCTGTGGATCAAGGACGGTGTAACTAATCATGTTCCAAATGTTGGCCATTAAAAAAAGTGTCCTTTTTTAGCTAAGAGATGACCTCTTATAAGAAACATAAGATGTTCCTTTATTGTACGAAATAACTTATCTTGATAATACGTAGTTTAGTTTATTTTTAATACTCCCTCTGTCCCGTAAAAAGCTGTGCCGGGGAGAAAAGTTTTGAATTGTTGACCATTTTACATAAAACCCTTTACACTTTGAAATCAATTCAACAAACTCCCCACTGTCCTCGCACGGAAACAACGCACACAATCAGCGCCGCGCGCGTGATTCGGCCGCAAGCCGCGCTGCACGAGCTCGCCGGCAGCCCTGCAAGAGGCTCGCCAGAGCCCTCCACGCGATAGTAAGAGATAATCCATTGTAGAACGATTTTTTTGTGTATTCCATAAACTACATGCAACGTCTGCAATACGATGTCTTTATCAATCATTTCACATGTCATAATATGCATTCCTCAGTTTCTTTTAGATTTTGTGCTGCCCCAAAATAAAAAATAAAGTAAAAGCAATAGGTTAGTTGCATAAAAAATTGATACATTAGCCTAGTTGGTTATTATTATTAACGATCTGAAGCTCATGCTCACCTTTTACTTTTCCTTTCTCTGTCTGTCTTATTCCACCAAATTGCTCACGGCAGGATCGATTGCATTTTGTGACTGCTAACTGAAGATTTGGTTTGCTTCAAAGTTGCAACGGAAGGTATTGTTGTCAATGAATCTGGCAATTCACGTCTGCGTTAAGGCGATGCTGATGAAAAGGGACACGATGTTTAGCCGTTTCTAAATGGGAATGGGCGCCATGGCCGTGCTGGACAAGCGGCCGAAAGGTCTTGGGCGGTGAGGATACCCGCGGAGTCTGCGCGTGGAGTGGATGGGCGACTCTTCTTCCCTGGACTGGCAATTGGCATCGCTTCCTGTCCGTGCCGAGAGCGACCCCGCGTCCCGGCAGACCGTCGGCAGGAATGCCATGGACCACACGCGTAAACCATTTTATAGTGCTCAAGCTCTTGGCGGGACCTACGTACACTGGCGCGTCTCGTCACCTCGCATCAGTGCATGTGTTGCATGGCAAACCCAACGGGCTACGGGTAGGCAGCACATCACCATGGCACCTCTTCGCGAGGGTCCGTGTTGTTGTTTCTCGCCTTTCACATGGCCGTAACGGCTAGTTTACATCTCCTCCTCTTCAAACCATATAAGAGCATCTCTAACACAGTCCATAAATAAACGAAAACCGTAAAATAACCACAAGTATATGGATCCGGTTCGCGAAATGGCGTATATCGGTAACCGTAAATGAGGCTAGCCCGAAAAAAATTACAGCCCCATCCCAAAAGCGCAACTCGACCCTTACTTGGGTCCAAGGCCGAACTAAACGCGAGGCCTTACTTTGCGCGCGACAGAGATTTCACCTCCTCAACTACGCGCCCAACCGTCGTCGCCGCCGATCTACGCGCCATCACCGTTTTCTCCAACACCGCCGCCAGATCTCGGCGCGATGAGTCTCAATTCGACGCCGCCGGCCACCGGGCCTAGCTCGCAGCTTCAGCCACTCTCTCCCATGGCGGCTGTGTCTCGCGGGACGGGCGGAGCTAAGCCGACCCCCGTCGAAGTTGCCAGCCTGGTCGCGGCGACGAGCGTCAGGAAGCAACGACGCTCGGGTACGCACTTGGTCCCACAATTAGGTGATGTGAGCAACAGATGGAATGGTGGAAGGATGCCACGGCGGAGATCATGGAGAGAAGAAGGCTTGCTCATGAAAGAGCAAGTGGTGTGCATCGGCTACCAATGGAGGTGGTGACGGACCGGTCTCCTTTGATTTGGTTGACGAGTTGCAGCAACTTTTTTGTGGTGAACAATGTACGGTTTCATGTAAAAACTATGACTTATGTATCAATTATTTGCACTTTTAGTGTTTGATACGTCGATTGTGTGCAAAATCCTGGTTTTACAGGTTTGGATGGTGTTGTGAGCCCGCAAACCGAACCTATAAAACAAAATAGTCAGTTTTATAGTTTCGATTTACATGCTCTGGTCTACGCCAACCCTTTTTCAAACTGAGTTGCTCCCGCCGTCTTCCTCGACTCCATCTTCAAGAGAGATCATCGCATTAATCTTGCAAGACATGTCGTTGATGCCACCATGACGCCTTACGGCTCCACCCTCCTGCATGTATACATCATCCCGCATCTGTCGTCGATACCCTGCAGCACCATGCCACTGAGACTCGACGCCAACAAAGTGGTAGATGAACACCACTCCATCGAAATCCGCCAACATCCAGCAGTTGCTCCAAAAAACGATGCCCCAAGAGGTAGAGCGACGCAGGGCGCGCCGCCATCGTCCGATCTGGGAGACCCGGACCTAGGGTTTCCCCCGGAGCAGCACGAGTGAGAAACCGCAGACTGCGTCGACGATGCCTTCAAGAAGGTAGCGGCGCGACACGTCGCCATTGTCCGCCAACCGAGATCGGAACACGGTTTTCACCGGCAGCCGCGCGCTTCCTGATGTGGACATCCCATCTATTGATACAACCGCTGTACCTACAGCCACACAAATACAAGGACCAATCAATCGAGCTCGTGCCAAATAACTTAACTATCAGGTACTTTCGTTTCTTGGAATTATTCCTCACATACATGATAATATGATGCTGCCTAAATCAGATATGTTCGTTACTCTTAGGAATGATGGACCTAGCATGGATGAAGAGGACAAGCATTGGAGCATGATCACGCATGGAGGAGATGGCAGCAAGTATTTGAGGATTAGAGATGATGCCAGAAGTGGAGATTTCAGAACTTTGAAGCCACCATAAGAAGAGATGGAGACATGGACGAAATATAGAGATTCACACTTCATAATTTCGTCCATAGCTTAATATGGTGTTGCGTCACCTTTAGTTTTGGGTCAGACCCATGTCATTTTCGCAGGAATTAAGACAACCACTTTTTAGAGTCCGTATTGAAGGGGGAAAGGCCTTCTAGGGTTTTGTTCGGCCACCATATGTATGGCTGGCCGAAACCCCACCTTTTCCTCCTTTAAATACCCCCATAGCCATCACGTTTAGACTCAGATTTTGATGAGACTAAAAGTTAGCCATTGCTGCAACTCTCGTGTACTTATTTTGAGGCCAACGCCCAGAACAAGACTGACTATTCGGAATCCCACTTTTTTCAATAAAGCTTTCATCTATATCCGCAATATTCTGATTGCATCATTAGTTCTTACTTGTTCTTGATTTCAGGTAAGAATTAAGGCCCTCGTAGGGCAGGCTGATCGCGCATCCGCAAGATTAGTAACTCCCGGAGATTGTCCTAGCGATTGCATTGGCGCACGAGCTTTGCACGTGTAGTTGGATCGTCAAGCACGAACTCCACCAACAAATCAACGCTATCATACTCTGATCGAAAGATCGGCCACCTTTGCCCTATCAAGTGGTATCAGATTTCAGGTTGCTCAGTGAGATTTTGCTGTTTTCCTAGTATAGATTGCATCTACCATCACACCCATAAACCACGAAAAAGCCAAAAAAATATAGTTAGGGTTTACATCATATCGTCCCATAAACCCCCTGATACATCATAGAGTTGCTGGTCTTAGCGTCTAGTTCCTTTAGAGTTTCGAGTTCTGGTCATATTAGTCATGCCGCCTGATATGTCTCCAACGTATCGATAATTTCTTATGTTCCATGCCACTTTATTGATGATACCTACATGTTTTACGCATACTTTATGTCATATTTATGCATTTTCCGGCACTAACCTATTAACAAGATGCCGAAGAGCCGATTCTTGTTTCTGCTGTTTTTGGTTTCAGAAATCCTAGTAAGGAAATATTCTCGGAATTGGACGAAATCAACGCCCAGGGGCCTATTTTTGCACGAAACTTCCAGAAGTCTGAGGGAGAGACGAAGTGGGGCCACGAGGTGGTGACACACCAGGGCGGCGCGGTCTGGCCCTTGGCCGCGCGGCCCTGCTGTGTGGGGCCCCCGTGACGCCTCTTGACCTGCCCTTCCGCCTACTTAAAGCCTTCGTCGCGAAACCCCCAGTACCGAGAGCCACGATACGTAAAACCTTCCAGAGACGCCGCCGCCGCCAATCCCATCTCGGGGGATTCAGGAGATCGCCTCCGGCACCCTGCCGGAGAGGGGAATCATCTCCCGGAGGACTCTTCACCGCCATGGTTGCCTCCGGAGTGATGAGTGAGTAGTTCACCCCTGGACTATGGGTCCATAGCAGTAGCTAGATGGTCGTCTTCTCCTAATTGTGCTTCATTGTTGGATCTTGTGAGCTGCCTAACATGATCAAGATCATCTATCTGTAATGCTATATGTTGTGTTTGTTGGGATCCGATGAATAGAGAATACTATGCTATGTTGATTATCAATCTATTACCTATGTGTTGTTTATGATCTTGCATGCTCTCCATTATTAGTAGAGGCTCTGGCCAAGTTTTTACTCTTAACTCCAAGAGGGAGTATTTATGCTCGATAGTGGGTTCATGCCTCCATTAAATCTGGGACAGTGACAGAAAGTTCTAAGGTTGTGGGTGTGTTGTTGCCACTAGGGATAAAACATCGATGCTATGTCTAAGGATGTAGTTGTTGATTACATTACGCACCATACTTAATGCAATTGTCTGTTGTTTGCAACTTAATACTGGAAGGGGTTCGGATGATAACCTGAAGGTGGACTTTTTAGGCATAGATGCATGCTGGATAGCGGTCTATGTACTTTGTCGTAATGCCCAATTAAATCTCACTATACTCATCATATCATGTATGTGCATGGTCATGCCCTATTTATTTGTCAATTGCCCAACTGTAATTTGTTCACCCAACATGCTATTTATCTTATGGGAGAGACGCCTCTAGTGAACTGTGGACCCCGGTCCGTTCTTTTACATCGAATACAATCTACTGCAATACTTGTTCTACTGTTTTCTGCAAACAATCATCATCCACACTATACATCTAATCCTTTGTTACAGCAAGCCGGTGAGATTGACAACCTCACTGTCACGTTGGGGCAAAGTAATTTGGTTGTGTTGTGCAGGTTCCACGTTGGCGCCGGAATCCCTGGTGTTGCGCCGCACTACACTTCGCCGCCATCAACCTTCAACGTGCTTCTTGACTCCTACTGGTTCGATAAACCTTGGTTTCTAACTGAGGGAAACTTACTGCTGTACGCATCACACCTTCCACTTGGGGTTCCCAACGGTCGCGTGCTGTACGCGTGTCAAGCTAAATTTCTGGCGCCGTTGCTGGGGAATGAAGAAAAGCTACACCACAGAGATTTCTACCTCCCACGTCAACCACGCGCCAGTTGTGGACAGCAAGCTAAATTTCTGGCGCCGTTGCTGGGGAGATCAAGACACGCTGCAAGGGGAGTCTCCACCTCCCATCTCTTTACTTTGTTTTTGTCTTGCTTTATTTTATTTACCACTTTGTTTGCTGCACTAAAACAAAACACATAAAAATTAGTTGCTAGTTTTACTTTATTTGCTATCTTGTTTGCTATATCAAAAACACAAAAAAATTAGTTACTTGCATTTACTTTATCTAGTTTGCTTTATTTACTGTTGCTAAAATGGGTACTCCTGAAAATACTAAATTGTGTGACTTCACAACCACAAATAATAATGATTTCTTATGCACACCTATTTCTCCACCTGCTACTACAGCGGAATTCTTTGAAATTAAACCTGCTTTACTGAATCTTGTTATAAGAGAGCAATTTTCTGGTGTTAGTTCTGATGATGCTGCTGCCCATCTTAATAATTTTGTTGAACTATGTGAAATGCAAAAGTATAAGGATGTAGATGGTGACATTATAAAATTAAAATTGTTTCCTTTCTCATTAAGAGGAAGAGCTAAAGATTGGTTGCTATCTCTGCCTAAGAATAGTATTGATTCATGGACTAAATGCAAGGATGCTTTTATTGGTAGATATTATCCTCCTGCTAAAATTATATCTTTGAGAAGTAGCATAATGAATTATAAACAATTGGATAATGAGCATGTTGCACAAGCATGGGAAAGAATGAAATCTTTGGTTAAAAATTGCCCAACCCATGGACTGACTACTTGGATGATCATCCAAACCTTTTATGCAGGACTGATTTTTTCTTCGCGGAACTTATTGGATTCAGCTGCTGGAGGTACCTTTATGTCCATCACTCTAGGCGACGCAACGAAGCTTCCATATAATATGATGATTAATTACTTTGAATGGCACATGGAAAGAGCTCCACAAGGTAAGAAGGTAAATTCTGTCGAAGAAACCTCTTCCTTGAGTGATAAGATTGATGCTATTATGTCTATGCTTGTGAATGGTAGGACAAATGTTGATCCTAATAATGTTCCGTTAGCTTCATTGGTTGCTCAATAAGAACATGTTGATGTAAACTTCATTAAAAATAATAATTTCAACAACAATGCTTACCGGAACAATTCTAGTAACAACTATAGGCCATATCCTTATAATAATGGCAACGGCTATGGTAATTCTTATGGGAATTCTTACAATAATAATAGGAATACACCCCCTGGACTTGAAGCCATGCTTAAAGAATTTATTAGTACACAAACTGCTTTTAACAAATCTGTTGAAGAAAAGCTTGGGAAAATCGATATACTTGCTTCTAAAGTCGATAGTCTTGCTGCTGATGTTGATCTTTTGAAATCGAAAGTTATACCTAATGAAAATAATAATAATAAAATTGTTACTACAGCAAATGCCATCCAAGTTAGAATTAATGAGAATATAAGATTGATGGCCGAATTGGGTGCTAGGTGGGAAAGAGAAGAAAATGCTAAAGAAGATAAAATAACTAAAGTTTGGACTATTACCACCACTAGTAATGCTAATGCTTCACATGTTGCTACACCTCCTACTATTAATGGCAAAAGAATTGGTGTTAGCAATGTTTCCACTTCCAATGCAAAGCGTGAAAAACTACCTGAAACTGCTAAAACTGCTGAAACTGCCTGTGATAAAACTGCTGAAATTTTTTCCAACCTTGGGGACAATGATCCCATTGCTTTAGATTATAATGGTTTGGATTTTGATGATTGCCACATCTCTGAAGTTATAAAGTTCTTACAAAAACTTGCTAAGAGTCCTAATGCTAGTGCTATAAATTTGGCTTTCACGAAACATATTAGAAATGCTCTCATAAAAGCTCGAGAAGAGAAACTAGAACGCGAAGCTTCTATTCCTAGGAAGCTAGAGGATGGTTGGGAGCCCATCATTAATATGAAGGTCAATGACTTTGATTGTAATGCTTTATGTGATCTTGGTGCAAGTATTTCCGTTATGCCTAAGAAAATCTATAATATGCTTGACTTGCCACCATTGAAAAATTGTTATTTGGATGTTAATCTTGCTGATAATTCTACAAAGAAACCTTTGGGGAGAGTTGATAATGTTCGCATTACCGTTAACAATAACCTTGTCCCCGTTGATTTTGTTGTCTTGGATATTGAATGCAATGCATCTTGTCCCATTATATTAGGAAGACCTTTTCTTCGAACTGTTGGTGCTATCATTGATATGAAGGAAGGTAATATTAAATATCAATTTCCTCTCAAGAAAGGTATAGAACACTTCCCTAGAAATAGAATGAAGTTACCTTTTGATTCTATCATTAGAACAAATTATGATGTTGATGCTTCGTCTCTTGATAACACTTGATACACACTTTCTGCGCCTAGCTGAAAGGCGTTAAAGAAAAGCGCTTATGGGAGACAACCCATGATTTTACTACTGCACTTTTATTTTATATTTGAGTCTTGGAAGTTGTTACTACTGTAGCAACCTCTCCTTATCTTAGTTTTGTTGCATTGTTGTGCCAAGTAAAGTCTTTGATAGTAAGGTTCATACTAGATTTGGATTACTGCGCAGAAACAGATTTCTTTGCTGTCACGAATCTGGGTCTAATTCTCTGTAGGTAACTCAGAAAATTATGCCAATTTACATGAGTGATCCTCAGATATGTACGCAACTTTCATTCAATTTGAGAATTTTCATTTGAGTAAGTCTGGTGCCTCAATAAAATTCATCTTTACGGACTGTTCTGTTTTGACAGATTCTGCCTTTTATTTCGCATTGCCTGTTTTGCTATGCTTGATGGATTTTTCGATTCCATTAACTTTTAGTAGCTTTGTGCAATGTCCAGAAGTGTTAAGTATGATTATGTCACCTCTGAACATATGAATTTTGAATATGCACTAACCCTCTAATGAGTTGTTTTGAGTTTGGTGTGGAGAAAGTTTTCAAGGATCAAGAGAGGGAGATGATACAATATGATCAAGGAGAGTGAAAGCTCTAAGCTTGGGGATGCCCCGGTGGTTCACCCCTGCATATTTCAAGAAGACTCAAGCGTCTAAGCTTGGGGATGCCCAAGGCATCCCCTTCTTCATCGACAACATTATCAGGTTCCTCTAGTGAAACTATATTTTTATTCCATCACATCTTATGTACTTTGCTTGGAGCGTCGGTTTGTTTTTGTTTTTGTTTTGTTTGAATAAAATGGATCCTAGCATTCATTGTGTGGGAGAGAGACATGCTCCGCTGTTGCATATGGACAAATATGTCCTTAGGCTTTACTCATAATGTTCATGGCGAATGTTGAATCTTCTTCGTTAAATTGTTATATGGTTGGAAACGGGAAATGCTACATGTAGTAATTGGTAAAATGTCTGGGATAATTTGATACTTGGCAATTGTTGTGCTCATGTTTAAGCTCTTGCATCATATACTTTGCACCTATTAATGAAGAAATACATAGAGCTTGCTAAAATTTGGTTTGCATAATTGGTCTCTCTAAGGTCTAGATAATTTCTAGTAAGAGTTTGAACAACAAGGAAGACGGTGTAGAGTCTTATAATGTTTACAATATGTCTTTTATGTGAGTTTTGCTGCACCGCTTCATACTTGTGTTTGTTCCAAATAACCTTGCTAGCCTAAGCCTTGTATCGAGAGGGAATACTTCTCATGCATCCAAAATCCTTGAGCCAAACACCATGCCATTTGTGTCCACCATACCTACCTACTACATGGTATTTCTCCGCCATTCCAAAGTAAATTGCTTGAGTGCTACCTTTAAACAATTCAAAATTTATCACCTCTGATTTGTGTCAATGTTTTATAGCTCATGAGGAAGTATGTGGTGTTTATCTTTCAATCTTGTTGGGCAACTTTCACCAATGGACTAGTGGCTTCATCCGCTTATCCAATAATTTTGCAAAAAGAGCTGGCAATGGGATTCCCAGTCCCAAATTAATTAACAAAAATAGACACTCCTCCATGGTATGTGATTGTTGGACGGCACCCGAAGGATTCGGTTAGCCATGGCTTGAGAAAGCAAAGGTGGGGAGGAGTGTCATCTAAATAAAACTAAAATAAAAAGGCACTCCTTCATGGTATGAGATTGTTGGCAGGCACCCGAGGATTCGGTTAGCCATGGTTTGTGAAAGAAAGGTTGGAAGGAGTGCCACCCAAAAATAAAAAATAAAATGGGAGCCGCTCTTTGAAGGTTTGTCTGGCAAGGGGGTTAGAGTACCCGCTACCATTCGTTGACAACAACAAACACCTCTCAAAATTTTACTTTTATGCTCTCTATATGTTTTCAAAACCAAAGCTCTAGCACAAATATAGCAATCGATGCTTCCCTCTGCGAAGGGCCTTTCTTTTACTTTTATGTTGAGTCAGTTCACCTATTTCTCCCCATCTCAAGAAGCCAACACTTGTGTGAATTGTGCATTGATTCTTACATATTTGCATATTGCACTTATTATACTACTTTACATTGACAACTATCCATGAGATATACATGTTACAAGTTGAAAGCAACCGCTGAAACTTAATCTTCCTTTGTGTTGCTTCAATACCTTTATTTTGAATTATTTCTTTATGAGTTAACTCTTATGCAAGACTTATTGATGCTTGTCTTGAAAGTACTATTCATGAAAAGTCTTTGCTATATGATTCATTTGTTTACTCATTGCATTACCGTTGTTTGGATCACTGCATTCATTACATGTGCTTACAATAGTATGATCAAGGTTATGATGGCATGTCACTCCAGAAATTATCTTTGTTATCGTTTACCTACTCGGGACGAGCAGGAACTAAGCTTGGGGATGCTGATACGTCTCCAACGTATCGATAATTTCTTATGTTCCATCCCACTTTATTGATGATACCTACATGTTTTATGCATACTTTATGTCATATTTATGCATTTTCCGGCACTAACCTATTGACGAGATGCCGAAGAGCCAGTTGTTGTTTTTTGCTGTTTTTGCTTTCAGAAATCCTAGTAAGGAAATATTCTCGGAATTGGACGAAATCAACACCGAGGGGCCTATTTTTGCACGAAGCTTCCAGAAGTCCGAGGGAGAGACGAAGTGGGGCCACGAGGTGGTGACACACCAGGGCGGCGCGGCGCGGCCCTTGGCCGCGCGGCCCTGCTGTGTGGGGCCCCCGTGACGCCTCTTGACCTGCCCTTCCGCCTACTTAAAGCCTTCGTCGCGAAACCCCCAGTACCGAGAGCCACGATACGGAAAACCTTCCAGAGACGCCGCCGCCACCAATCCCATCTCGGGGGATTCAGGAGATCACCTCCGGCACCCTGCCGGAGAGGGGAATCATCTCCCGGAGGACTCTTCACCGCCATGGTCGCCTCCGGAGTGATGGGTGAGTAGTTCACCCATGGACTATGGGTCCATAGCAGTAGCTAGATGGTCGTCTTCTCCTAATTGTGCTTCATTGTTGGATCTTGTGAGCTGCCTAACATGATCAAGATCATCTATCTGTAATGCTATATGTTGTGTTTGTTGGGATCCGATGAATAGAGAATACTATGATATGTTGATTATCAATCTATTATGTATGTGTTGTTTATGATCTTGCATGCTCTCCGTTATTAGTAGAGGCTCTGGCCAAGTTTTTACTCTTAACTCCAAGAGGGAGTATTTATGCTCGATAGTGGGTTCATGCGTCCATTAAATGCAGGACGATGTGATGAAAGTTCTAAGGTTGTGGATGTGCTGTTGCCACTAGGGATAAAACATCGATGCTATGTCTAAGGATGTAGTTGTTGATTACATTACGCACCATACTTAATGCAATTGTCACATTGTTTGCAACTTAATACTGGAAGGGGTTCGGATGATAACCTGAAGGTGGACTTTTTAGGCATAGATGCATGCTGGATAGCGGTCTATGTACTTTGTCGTAATGCCCAATTAAATCTCACTATACTCATCATATCATGTATGTGCATGGTCATGCCCTCTTTATTTGTCAATTGCCCAACTGTAATTTGTTCACCCAACATGCTATTTATCTTATGGGAGAGACGCCTCTAGTGAACTGTGGACCCCGGTCCGTTCTTTTACATCGAATACAATCTACTGCAATACTTGTTCTACTATTTTATGCAAACAATCATCATCCACACTATACATCTAATCCTTTGTTACAGCAAGCCTGTGAGATTGACAACCTCACTGTCACGTTGGGGAAAAGTAATTTGGTTGTGTTGTGTAGGTTCCACGTTGGCGCCGGAATCCCTGGTGTTGCGCCGCACTACACTTCGCCGCCATCAACCTTCAACGTGCTTCTTGACTCCTACTGGTTCGATAAACCTTGGTTTCTAACTGAGGGAAACTTACTGTTGTACGCATCACACCTTCCACTTGGGGTTCCCAACGGTCGCGTGTTGTACGCATCACACCTTCCATTAAATCAGCTTGTTGCTGCAGATTTTGTGCCACATAAGACTAATACTAAATCTAATTCGAACCATGCTACTGAAATTCGTTTGAAAAATCCTTGTTTGCTTGCTAGCAAATCTGATATTGCTGAACTTGATGTGAACACTACTCAATGCTTTGCTATCATTTGCAAAGAAGTTATGTTTTCATTTGAGGATATGTCTCCTTCTTTGCCACCTGCGGTTGCTAGCCTTTTGCAGGAATTCATTGATGTGTTCCCACAAGATGTTCCACCTATTCGTGGCATAGAACACCAGATTGACTTGATTCCAGGAGCTTCGCTGCCCAACCGTGCACCATACCGTACCAATCCTGAAGAGACGAAAGAGATTCAACGACAAATTCAGGTTCTCCAAGATAAAGGTTACATTCGTGAGTCTCTTAGCCATGTGTTGTTCCTATTATCTTACCTAAGAAGGATGGTTCTTCACGCATGTGTACTGATTGTAGAGCTATTAATAATATTATCATTTGATACCGTCATCCTATACCTCATTTAGATGATATGCTCGATGAATTGAGTGGTTCTATTATGTTCTCTAAAGTTGATTTGCGTAGTGGTTACCACCAGATTCGTACGCAATTAGGAGATTGACACGCGTACAGCACGCGACCGTTGGGAACCCCAAGTGGAAGGTGTGATGCATACAACAGTAAGTTTCCCTCAGTTAGAAACCAAGGTTTATCGAACCAGTAGGAGTCAAGAAGCACGTTGAAGGTTGATGGCGGCGAGATGTAGTGCGGCGCAACACCAGGGATTCCGGCGCCAATGTGGAACCTGCACAACACAAACCAAGTACTTTGCCCCAACGAAACAGTGAGGTTGTCAATCTCACCGGCTTGCTGTAACAAAGGATTAGATGTATAGTGTGGATGATGATTGTTTGCAGAAAACAGTAGAACAAGTATTGCAGTAGATTGTATTTCAGTAAAGAGAATTGGACCGGGGTCCACAGTTCACTAGAGGTGTCTCTCCCATAAGATAAACAGCACGTTGGGTGAACAAATTACAGTTGGGCAATTGATAAATAAAGAGGGCATGACCATGCACATACATATTACGATGAGTATAGTGAGATTTAATTGGGCATTACGACAAAGTACATAGACCGCTATCCAGCATGCATCTATGCCTAAAAAGTCCACCTTCAGGTTATCATCCGAACCCCCTCTAGTATTAAGTTGCTAACAACAGACAATTGCATTAAGTATTGCGCGTAATGTAATCAATAACTACATCCTCGGACATAGCATCAATGTTTTATCCCTAGTGGCAACAAAGACATCCATAATCTTAGAGGTTTCTCACACTCCCGCATTCACGGAGACATGAACCCACTATCGAGCATAAATACTCCCACTTGGAGTTACTAGCATCAACTTGGCCAGAGCATCTACTAATAACGGAGAGCATGCAAGATCATAAACAACACATAGATATAAATTGATAATCAACATAACATGGTATTCTCTATTCATCGGATCCCAACAAACACAACATATAGAATTACAGATAGATGATCTTGATCATGTTCGGCAGCTCACAAGACCCGACAATTAAGCACAATGAGGAGAAGACAACCATCTAGCTACTGCTATGGACCCATAGTCCAGGGGTAGACTACTCACACATCACTCCGGAGGCGACCATGGCAGCGTAGAGTCCTCCGGGAGATGATTCCCCTCTCCGGCAGGGTGCCGGAGGCGATCTCCTGAATCCCCCGAGTTGGGCTTGGCGGCGGCGGCGGCTCTGGAAGGTTTTCCGTATCGTGGCTCTCGGCTCGGGGGTTTCGCGACGAAGGTTATTTGTAGTCGGAAGGGTAGGTCGGGGGCGTCGCGAGGCCCCGGGAGACAGGTCGGCGCGGCCAAGGGTGGGGCCGCGCCGCCTACCCTCCTGGCCACCTCGTGGCCCCACTTCGTTGACTCTTCGGTCTTCTGGAAGCTTCGTGGCAAAATAGGACCCTGGGCGTTGATTTCGTCGAATTCCGAGAATATTTTCTTACTAGGATTTCTGAAACCAAAAACAGCAGAAAACAGCAACTGGCACTTCGGCATCTTGTTAATAGGTTAGTTCCAGAAAATGCACAAATATGACATAAAGTGTGCATAAAACATGTAGATATCATCAATAATGTGGCATGGAACATAAGAAATTATCGATACGTCGGAGACGTATCAACATCCCCAAGCTTAGTTTCTGCTCGTCCCGAGCAGGTAAACGATAAACAAAGATAATTTCTGGAGTGACATGCCATCATAACCTTGATCATACTATTGTAAGCATATGTAGTGAATGCAGCGATCAAAACAATGTAAATGACATGAGTAAACAAATGAATCATATAACAAAGACTTTTCATGAATAGTACTTCAAGACAAGCATCAATAAGTCTTGCATAAGAGTTAACTCATAAAGCAATAATTCAAAGTAGAGGCATTGAAGCAACACAAAGGAAGATGAAGTTTCAGCGGTTGCTTTCAACTTGTAACATGTATATCTCATAGATATTTGTCAACATAGAGTAATATAACAAGTGCAATATGCAAGTATGTAGGAATCAATGCACGGTTCACACAAGTGTTTGCTTCTTGAGATGGAGAGAGATAGGTGAACTGACTCAACAATAAAAGTAAAAGAAAGGTCCTTCAAAGAGGAAAGCATCGATTGCTATATTTGTGCTAGAGCTTTGGTTTTGAAAACAAGAAACAATTTTGTCAACGGTAGTAATAAAGCATATGTGTTATGTAAATTATATCTTACAAGTTGCAAGCCTCATGCATAGTATACTAATAGTGCCCGCACCTTGTCCTAATTAGCTTGGATTACCGGGATTATCGCAATGCACATGTTTTAACCAAGTGTCACAAAGGGGTACCTCTATGCCGCCTGTACAAAGGTCTAAGGAGAAAGCTCACATCGGATTTCTCGCTATTGATTATTCTCAACTTAGACATCCATACCGGGACAACATAGACAACAGATAATGGACTCCTCTTATATGCATAAGCATGTAGCAACAATTAATTTTCTCATATGAGATTGAGGATATTTGTCCAAAACTGAAACTTCCACCATGGATCATGGCTTTAGTTAGCGGCCCAATGTTCTTCTCTAACAACATGCATGCTCTAACCATAAAGGTGGTAAATCTCCCTTACTTCAGACAAGACGGACATGCATAGCAACTCACATGATATTCAACAAAGAGTAGTTGATGGCGTCCCCAGGAACATGGTTATCGCACAGCAAGCAACTTAATAAGAGATAAAGTGCATAAGTACATATTCAATACCACAATAGTTTTTAGGCTATTTGTCCCATGAGCTATATATTGTAAAGGTAGAGGATAGAAATTTTAAAGGTAGCACTCAAGCAATTTACTTTGGAATAGCGGAGAAATACCATGTAGTAGGTAGGTATGGTGGACACAAATGGCATAGTGGTTGGCTCAAGTATTTGGATGCATGAGAAGTATTCCTTCTCGATACAAGGTTTAGGCTAGCAAGGCTATTTGAGACAAACACAAGGATGAACCGGTGCAGCAAAACTCACATAAAAGACATATTGTAAACATTATAAGACTCTACACCGTCTTCCTTGTTGTTCAAACTCAATACTAGAAATTATCTAGACTTTAGAGAAACCAAATATGCAAACCAAATTTTAGCATGCTCTATGTATTTCTTCATTAATAGGTGCAAAGTATATGATGCAAGAGCTTAAACATGAGCACAACAATTTCCAAGTATCACATTTACCCAAGACATTATAGCAAATTACTACATGTATCATTTTCCAATTCCAACCATATAACAATTTAACGAAGAAGAAACTTCGCCATGAATATTATGAGTAAAGCCTAAGGACATATTTGTCCATATGCAACAGCGGAGCGTGTCTCTCTCCCACACAAAGAATGCTAGGATCCATTTTATTCAAAAAAAACAAAAACAAAAACAAACCGACGCTCCAAGCAAAGCACATAAGATGTGACGGAATAAAAATATAGTTTCAGGGGAGGAACCTGATAATGTTGTCGATGAAGAAGGGGATGCCTTGGGCATCCCCAAGATTAGACGCTTGAGTCTTCTTGATATATGCAGGGGTGAACCACCGGGGCATCCCCAAGCTTAGAGCTTTCACTCTCCTTGATCATGTTGTATCATCTCCCTCTCTTGATCCTTGAAAACTTCCTCCACACCAAACTCAAAACAACTCATTAGAGAGTTAGTGCACAATCAAAATATACATGTTCAGAGGTGACATAATCATTCTTAACACTTCTGTACATTTCACAAAGCTACTGAAAGTCAATGGAATCGAAATATCCATCGAACATATCAAAACAGGCAATGCGAAATAAAAGGCAGAATCTGTCAAAACAGAACAGTTCGTAATGACGAATTTTATTGAGGCACCAGACTTGCTCAAATGAAAATGCTCAAATTTAATGAAAGTTGCGTACATATCTGAGTATCACTCACGTAAATTGGCATAATTTTCTGAGTTACCTACAGAGAATTTTGCCCAGATTCGTGACAGCAAAGAAATCTGTTTCTGCGCAGTAATCCAAATCTAGTATGAACCTTACTATCAACGACTTTACTTGGCACAACAAAACTCAAAACTAAGATAAGGAGAGGTTGCTACAGTAGTAAAGAACTTACAAGACACAAAATAAAAACAAAGTACTGTAGTAAAAACATGGGTTGTCTCCCATAAGCGCTTTTGTTTAACGCCTTTCAGCTAGGCGCAGAAAGTGTGTATCAAGTATTATCAAGAGATGAAGTGTCAACATCATAATTTGTTCTAATAATAGAATCAAAAGGTAACTTCATTCTCTTTCTAGGGAAGTGTTCCATACCTTTCTTGAGAGGAAATTTATATTTAATATTATCTTCCTTCATATCAATGATAGCACCAACAGTTCGAAGAAAAGGTCTTCCCAATATGACGGGACAAGATGCATTGCATTCAATATCCAAGACAACAAAATCAACGGGGACAAGGTTATTGTTAACGGTAATGCGAACATTATCAACTCTCCCCAAAGGTTTCTTTGTAGAATGATCAGCAAGATTAACATCCAAATAACAATTTTTCAATGGTGGCAAGTCAAGCATATTATAGATTTTCTTAGGCATAACAGAAATACTTGCACCAAGATCACATAAAGCATTACAATCAAAGTCATTGACCTTCATCTTAATGATGGGCTCCCAACCATCCTCTAGCTTCCTAGGAATAGAAGCTTCGCGCTCTAGTTTCTCTTCTCTAGCTTTTATGAGAGCATTTGTAATATGTTTCGTGAAAGCCAAATTTATAGCACTAGTATTAGGACTCTTAGCAAGTTTTTGTAAGAACTTTATAACTTCAGAGATGTGGCAATCATCAAAATTTAAACCATTATAATCTAAAGCAATGGGATCATCATCCCCAATGTTGGAAAAAATTTCAGCAGCTTTATCACAGGCAGTTTCAGCAGTTTTAGCAGTTTCGGGCAGTTTTTCGCGCTTTGCATTAGAAGTGGAAACATTGATAACACCAATTCTTTTATTAGTAATAGTAGGAGGTGCAGCAACTTGTGTAGTATTAGCATTACTAGTGGTGGTAATAGTCCAAACTTTAGCTATATTATCTTCTTTTTCATTTTCTTCTCTTTCCCACCTAGCACGCAATTCGGCCATCAATCTTATATTCTCATTAATTCTAACTTGGATGGAATTTGCTGTAGTAACAATTTTATTATGATGATTTTCATTAGGCATAACTTTCGATTTGAAAAGATCAACATCAGCAACAAGACTATCGACTTTAGAAGCAAGTATATCAATTTTCCCAAGCTTTTCTTCAACAGATTTGTTAAAAGCAGTTTGTGTACTAATAAATTCTTTAAGCATGGCTTCAAGTCCAGGGGGTGTGTTCCTATTATTGTTTTAAGAACTCCCATAAGAATTACCATAGCCGTTGCCATTATTATAAGGATATGGCCTATAGTTGTTACTAGAATTGTTCCGGTAAGCATTGTTGTTGAAATTATTATTTTTAATGAAGTTTACATCAACATGTTCTTCTTGAGCAACCAATGAAGCTAACGTAACATTATTAGGATCAACATTAGTCCTATCATTCACAAGCATAGACATAATAGCATCAATCTTATCACTCAAGGAAGAGGTTTCTTCGACAGAATTTACCTTCTTACCTTGTGGAGCTCTTTCCGTGTGCCATTCAGAGTAGTTGATCATCATATTATCAAGAAGATTTGTCGCCTCACCAAGAGTGATGGACATAAAGGTACCTCCAGCAGCTGAATCCAATAGGTTCCGCGAAGAAAAATTCAGTCTTGCATAAAAGGTTTGGATGATCATCCAAGTAGTCAGTCCATGGGTTGGGCAATTTTTAACCAAAGATTTCATTCTTTCCCATGCTTGTGCAACATGCTCAGTATCCAATTGTTTAAAATTCATTATGCTACTCCTCAAAGATATAATTTTAGCAGGGGGATAATATCTACCAATAAAAGCATCCTTGCATTTAGTCCACGAATCAATACTATTCTTAGGCAGAGATAGCAACCAATCTTTAGCTCTTCCTCTTAATGAGAAAGGGAACAATTTTAATTTTATAATGTCACCATCTACATCTTTATACTTTTGCATTTCACAAAGTTCAACAAATTTATTGAGATGGGCAGCAACATCATCAGAACTAACACCAGAAAATTGCTCTCGCATAACTAGATTCAGTAAAGCAGGTTTAATTTCAAAGAATTCTGCTGTAGTAGCAGGTGGAGCAATAGGTGTGCATAAGAAATCATTATTATTTGTGGTTGTGAAGTCACACAACTTAGTATTTTCAGGAGTACCCATTTTAGCAATAGTAAATAAAACAAACTAGATAAAGTAAATGCAAATAACTAAATTTTTTTGTGTTTTTGATATAGCAAATAAAGTAAAACTAGCAACTAATTTTTTTGTATTTTGATTTAGTGCAGCAAACAAAGTGGTAAATAAAATAATGCAAGACAAAAACAAAGTAAAGAGATTGCGATGTGGAGACTCCCCTTGCAGCGTGTCTTGATCTCCCCGGCAACGGCGCCAGAAATTTAGCTTGACACGCGTACATCACGCGACCGTTGGGAACCCCAAGTGGAAGGTGTGATGCGTACAGCAGTAAGTTTCCCTCAGTTAGAAACCAAGGTTTATCGAACCAGTAGGAGTCAAGAAGCACGTTGAAGATTGATGGCGGCGAGATGTAGTGCGGCGCAACACCAGGGATTCCGGCGCCAACGTGGAACCTGCACAACACAAACCAAGTACTTTGCCCCAACGAAACAGTGAGGTTGTCAATCTCACCGGCTTGCTGTAACAAAGGATTAGATGTATAGTGTGGATGATGATTGTTTGCAGAAAACAGTAGAACAAGTATTGCAGTAGATTGTATTTCAGTAAAGAGAATTGGACCGGGGTCCACAGTTCACTAGAGGTGTCTCTCCCATAAGATAAACATCATGTTGGGTGAACAAATTACAGTTGGGCAATTGACAAATAAAGAGGGCATGACCATGCACATACATATTATGATGATTATAGTGAGATTTAATTGGGCATTACGACAAAGTACATAGACCGCTATCCAGCATGCATCTATGCCTAAAAAGTCCACCTTCAGGTTATCATCCGAACCCCCTCTAGTATTAAGTTGCTAACAACAGACAATTGCATTAAGTATTGCGCGTAATGTAATCAATAACTACATCCTCGGACATAGCATCAATGTTTTATCCCTAGTGGCAACAGCACATCCATAATCTTAGAGGTTTCTGTCACCCCCCCAGATTCACGGAGACATGAACCCACTATTGAGCATAAATACTCCCTCTTGGAGTTACTAGCATCAACTTGGCCAGAGCATCTACTAATAACGGAGAGCATGCAAGATCATAAACAACACATAGATATAAATTGATAATCAACATAACATGGTATTCTCTATTCGTCGGATCCCAACAAACACAACATATAGAATTATAGATAGATGATCTTGATCATGTTCGGCAGCTCACAAGACCCGACAATTAAGCACAATGAGGAGAAGACAACCATCTAGCTACTGCTATGGACCCATAGTCCAGGGGTAGACTACTCACACATCACTCTGGAGGCGACCATGGCGGCGTAGAGTCCTCCGGGAGATGATTCCCCTCTCCGGCAGGGTGCCGGAGGCGATCTCCTGAATTCCCCGAGATGGGATTGGCGGCGGCGGCGTCTCTGGAAGGTTTTCCATATCGTGGCTCTCGGTACTGGGGGTTTCACGACGAAGGCTATTTGTAGGCGGAAGGGTAGGTCAGGGGGCGTCGCGAGGGGCCCAGGAGACAGGTCGGCGCGGCCAAGGGTGGGGCCGCGCCGCCTACCCTCCTGGCCACCTCGTGGCCCCACTTCGTTGACTCTTCGGTCTTCTGAAAGCTTCGTGGCAAAATAGGACCCTGGGCGTTGATTTCGTCCAATTCCGAGAATATTTCCTTACTAGGATTTCTGAAACCAAAAACAGCAGAAAACAGCAACTGGCACTTCGGCATCTTGTTAATAGGTTAGTTCCAGAAAATGCACAAATATGACATAAAGTGTGCATAAAACATGTAGATATCATCAATAATGTGGCATGGAACATAAAAAATTATCGATACGTCGGAGACGTATCAGAGATGAATGGAAAACATCATTTAAAACTAAGTTCGGTTTATATGAGTGGTTAGTAATGCCTTTTGGTTTAACTAATGCACCTAATACTTTCATGAGACTGATGAATGAAGTTTTACGTGATTTTATTGGACGATTTGTGGTGGTATACTTTGGTGATATTTTGATTTATAGCAAATCTTTGGAGGAACATTTGGATCATTTACGTGATGTTTTTAATGCTTTACGTGATGCACGTTTGTATGATAATCTTGAGAAGTGCACCTTTTGCACCAATCGAGTTGCATTTCTTGGCTATGTTGTTACTGCGTAGGGAATTGAAGTTGATCCAGCCAAGATTGAGGCAACAGAGAGTTAGCCGCAGCCCAAGACGGTCACACAAGTGAGGAGTTTTTTTTTGGCCTCGCTGGTTTCTATAGGCGCTTTGTGAAAGATTTTGGATCCATTGCTGCGCCGCTGAATGAGCTTACAAAGAAGGATGTGCCCTTTGTGTGGGGCGATGTACAACAAGAAGCCTTCATGATTCTGAAAGATAAGTTAACACATGCTCCATTACTCCAACTTCCTGATTTCAATAAGACTTTTGAGCTTGAATGTGATGCTAGTGGAATTGGTTTGGGAGGTGTGTTATTACAAAAGGGCAAACCTGTTGCATATTTTAGTGAGAACTTGAGTGGGCCTAGTATGAACTATTCTACTTATGATAAAGAATTATATGCGCTAGTTCGGACATTAGAAACTTGTCAGCATTATTTATGGCCTAAAGAATTTGTTATACATTCTGATCATGAATCTTTGAAGCATATTCATAGTCAAACTAAGTTGAATCGCCGCTATGCAAAGTGGGTTGATTTTATAGAGTCTTTTCCTTATGTTATCAAACACAAAAATGGTAAAGATAATGTTATTGCTGATGCTGTGTCGCGGCGTTATACTATGCTATCTCAACTTGACTTCAAGATTTTTGTATTAGAAACCATAAAGGAACAATACTTGCATGATGCTGATTTTAAAGATGCGTTGCTGAATTGTAAAGATGGTAGAACATGGAACAAATTCGTCCTCAATTATGGATTTGTGTTCCGTGCTAACAAGCTATGCATCCCAGATAGTTCCGTTCGTCTTTTGTTGTTGCAGGAGGTGCATGGAGGAGGATTGATGGGTCACTTTGGTGTGAAGAAGACGGAGAATGTACTTGTTGCACACTTCTTTTGGCCACGTATGCGTCGAGATGTTGAGAGATTTGTGGCACGCTGCACTACATGTCAAAAAGCTAAGTCTTGACTTAATCCACATGGTTTATATATGCCTCTTCCTGTTCCTAGTGTATCTTGGGAGGATATTTCTATGGATTTCGTTTTGGGTTTGCCTCGTACACAGAAGGGGAGGGATAGTATCTTTGTTGTTGTGGATCGGTTTTCTAAGATGGCACACTTTATTCCATGTCACAAGACTGATAATGCTACACATATTGCTGATTTGTTCTTTCACGAAATTGTTCGTTTACATGGTGTGCCAAATACTATTGTTTCTGATCGTGATACTAAGTTTCTTAGCCACTTTTGGAGATGTTTTATGGGCTAAGTTGGGGACTAAATTGATGTTTAGTACTACATGTTATCCCCAAACTAATGGACAAACTGAAGTAGTAAATAGAACATTGTCTACTATGCTGCGGGTTGTTTTGAAGAACTTAAAATTGTGGGAAGAATGTTTACCTCACATTGAATTTGCTTACAATCGTTCGCTGCATTCTACCACTAAGATGTGCCCTTTTGAGATTGTGTATGGTTTTGTACCACGTGCACCTATTGATTTGTTGCCTTTACCATCTTCGGTGCAAAATAATTTGGATGCTACAGACCGTGCTGAATTGATACTAAAATTGCATGAGACTACTAAAGACAACATAGAACGCATGAATGCTAAATATAAACTTGCTGGGGATAGAGGAAGAAAACATGTTGTGTTTGATGTTGGTGATCTTGTTTGGTTGCATTTGCGCAAAGATCGTTTTCCTGAATTGCGCAAGTCTAAGCTAATGCCACGCGCTGATGGTCCTTTTAAGGTGTTAGAGAAAATAAATGATAATGCATATAAACTTGAGCTTCCTGTAGAATTGGGTCCGGTTAGTCCTATATTTAACATTGCAGATTTGAAGCCTTACTTTGGTGAACAAGAGGAGCTTTCGTCGAGGACGATTTCAATTAAAGAAGGGGAGCATGATGAGGACATCCCATCTATTGATACAACCGCTGTACCTACAGCCACACAAATACAAGGACCAATCACTCGAGCTCGTGCCAAATAACTTAACTACCAGGTACTTTCGTTTCTTGGAACTATTCCTTACATACATGAGAATATGATGCTGCCTAAATTAGATATGTTTGTTACTCTTAGGAATGATGGACCTAGCATGGATGAAGAGGACAAGCATTGGAGCATGATCACGCATGGAGGAGATGGCAGCAAGTATTTGAGGATTGAAGATGACGCCAGAAGTGGAGATTTCAGAACTTTGAAGCCACCATAAGAAGAGATGGAGACATCGACGAAATATAGAGATTCACACTTCATAATTTCCTCCATAGCTTAATATGGTGATGCGTCACCTTTAGTTTTGGGTCAGGCCCATGTCATTTTCACAGGAATTAAGATAACCACTTTTTAGAGTCCGTATTGAAGGGGGAAAGTCCTAGGGTTTGGTTCAGCCACCATACGTATGGCTGGCCGAAACCCCACCTTTTCCTTCTTTAAATACCCCCATAGCCATCACGTTTAGACTCAGATTTTGATTAGACTAAAAGTTAGTCATTGCTGCAATTCTCGTTTACTTCTTTTGAGGCCAACGTCCAGAACAAGACCGACTATTCGGAATCCCACCTTTTTCAATAAAACTTTCATCTATATCCGCAATATTTTGATTGCATCATTAGTTCTTACTTGTTCTCGATTTCTGGTAGTAATTAAGGCCCTCGCAGGGCAGGCTAATCGCGCATCTGCAAGATCAGTAACTCCCGAAGATTGTCCTAGCGATTGCATTGGCGCACGAGCTTTGCACGTGTAGTCGGATCGTCAAGCACGAACTCCGCCAACAAATCGACGCTATCATACTCTCATCGAAAGATCGGCCACCTTTGCCCTATCACTTCCCCAACTCGCCGAGTGTAGTGCCAAGACGGGAAAAGATGACGCCTTCGACAAGGTAACGACGTCGACCAACGCCGCCATCATCCACCAAGACCGAGGTCAAGGCTCAGTTTCCCCCAGCCGCCATGACACCCCGGACTAGATCACCATCGCCAGAAACCTGTGTGAGATCCCATGATCCCCCACACAGGACTACCAGCCTGGCCGACCACCTCCGACGAAGAAGAAGGCCGCCTCCACCATCGAACCCGAGGCTGCTGCCCCGAGCGTCCTCGAACCGCGGGCGAAACCCAAGGTCACCGCCCTGCACCAGCGAGAAGCGGAGGATATGGCGCAAACCGTCCCACCCAGCCACCACTGGTGTGCCACCGGCGTGAGGCAAGGGAGGCTGCAGCACGCCGCCGCCCCTTCTTCCTCCGACCGCCGCCGCGCCGCAATCACACGGGAGGCAGAAGGTCAACCGCTGATGACGCGTCAAGCACACGCCCGTTGGGAACCCCAAGAGGAAGGTGTGATGCGTACAGCAGTAAGTTTTCCCTCAGTAAGAAACCAAGGTTATCGAACCAGTAGGAGTCAAGGAGCACATGAAGGTTGTTGGTGACGGAGTGTAGTGCGGCGCAACACCAGGGATTCCGGCGCCAACGTGGAACCTGCACAACACAATCCAAATACTTTGCCCCAACTTAACAGTGAGGTTGTCAATCTCACCGGCTTGCTGTAAACAAAGGATTAAATGTATGGTGTGGAAAATGATGTTTGTATGTGAAGAACAATAAAGAACAATGTTTGCAGTAGATTGTATTCAGATGTAAAAGAATGGACCGGGGTCCACAGTTCACTAGTGGTGTCTCTCCAATAAGAAATAGCATGTTGGGTGAACAAATTACAGTTGGGCAATTGACAAATAAAGAGGGCATAACAATGCACATACATATCACGATGACTACTATGAGATTTAATTGGGCATTATGACAAAGTACGTAGACCGTTATCCAGCATGCATATATGCCTAAAAAGTCCACCTTCGGTTTAGCGTCTGCACCCCTTCCAGTATTAAGTTGCAAACAACAGACAATTGCATTAAGTATGGTGCGTAATGTAATCAACACAAATATCCTTAGACAAAGCATCGATGTTTTATCCCTAGTGGCAACAGCACATCCACAACCTTAGAACTTTCTGTCACTATCCCAGATTCTATGGAGGCATGAACCCACTATCGAGCATTAATACTCCCTCTTGGAGTCACAAGTATCAACTTGGCCAGAGCCTCTACTAGCAACGGAGAGCATGCAAGATCATAAACAACACATATATGATAGATTGATAATTGATACGTCTCCGACGTATCGATAATTTCTTATGTTCCATGCCACATTATTGATGATATCTACATGTTTTATGCATACTTTATGTTGTTTTTATGCGTTTTCCGGAACTAACCTATTGACGAGATGCCGAAGGGCCGATTCTTTTTTCTGCTGTTTTTGGTTTCAGAAATCCTAGTAAGGAAATATTCTCGGAATCGGACGAAATCAACGCCCAGCATCTTAGAATCCCCGGAAGCATCCAGAACACCCGAGAGAGGCCAGAGGGGGGCCACAGGCCCACCAGATGGTAGTCCGGCGCGGCCTGGGAGTGGCCCGTGCCCCCCTAGCGTGTCGTCGCCTCGTTGACCTTCTGACGCCGCCTCTTCGCCTATAAGAAGCCCCTCGACCTAAAACCTCGATACGAAAAAGCCACGGTACGAGAAACCATCCAGAGCCGCCGCCATCGCGAAGCCAAGATCTGGGGGACAGGAGTCTCTGTTCCGGCACGCCGCCGGGACGGGGAAGTGCCCCCTGAAGGCTTCTCCATCGACACCGCTGCCATCTCCACCGCCATCTTCATCACTGCTGCTGTCTCCCATGAGGAGGGAGTAGTTCTCCATCGAGGCTCGGGGCTGCACCGGTAGCTATGTGGTTAATCTCTCTCCTATGTACTTCAATACAATGATCTCATGAGCTGCCTTACATGATTGAGATTCATATGAATTTTGTATCACTATTCATCTATGTGCTACTCTAGTGATGTTATTAAAGTACTCTATTCCTCCTGCATGGTGTAAAGGTGGCAGTGTGTGCATCATGTAGTACTTGGCGTAGTTTATGATTGTGATCTCTTGTAGATTATGAAGTTAACTATTACTATGATGGTATTGATGTGATCTATTTGGTTATGTTGATCTATCTTGCACTCTAAGGTTATTTAAATATGAACATTGAATATTGTGGAGCTTGTTAACTCCGGCATTGAGGGTTCGTGTAATCCTACACAATTAGTGGTGTTCATCATCCAACAAGAGAGTGTAGAGTCTAGCATCTATCTATTTATTCTGTTATGTGATCAATGTTGAGAGTGTCCACTAGTGAAAGTATGATCCCTAGGCCTTGTTCCTAAATACTGCTATCGCTGCTTGTTTACTATTCTACTGCATCTGTACTGTCCGCAATATTACCACCATCAACCACACGCCAGTCCTGGATAGCAAAGCACTTTTCTGGTGTCGTTGCTACTGCTCATACTTATTCATACCACCTGTATTTCACTATCTCTTCGCCGAACTAGTGCACCTATTAGGTGTGTTGGGGACACAAGAGACTTCTTGCTTTGTGGTTGCAGGGTTGCATGAGAGGGATATCTTTGACCTCTTCCTCCCTGAGATCGATAAACCTTGGGTGATCCACTTAAGGGAAACTTGCTGCTATTCTACAAACCTCTGCTCTTGGAGGCCCAACACTGTCTACAAGAATAGAAGCTCACGTAGACATCAAGCACTTTTCTGGCGCCATTGCCAGGGAGGAAAGGTAAAAGGCACTCATACTCCGGTTCCAGGGAACAGTACTTTTCTGGCGCCATTGTGTGTGTGCTCGAAGCTATTTCCTTTAGATCCTGCAATTGCATCTTTTTGTTTCTTGTTTACACTAGTAAGGCATAATGGACAACAATGAGCTTCTTATTCTATTTCCTGATTTAAGACATGGATGGTTTGATCCGAAAATTAAAAAACCCATGGAACATATTAGTATGAACACTTTGAACACCATTGTTGCTAATGATATGGAAAATTCTAAGCTTGGGGAAGCTGGTTTTGATGAGCATGATCTTTTTAGTCCCCCGGGCATGGAGGAGAAAATTTACTTTGATGATACTTTGCCTCCTATTTATGATGATTATAATGATAGTAGTCTTTTGGTACCGCCTGTTATGGAGGATAAATTTGATTATGATTACAATATGCCTCCTATATTTGATGATGAGAATAATAATGATAGCTACTTTTTTGAATTTGCTCCCACTACAACTAATAAAATTGATTATGCTTATGTGGAGAGTAATAATTTTATGCATGAGACTCATGATAAGAATGCTTTATGTGATAGTTATATTGTTGAGTTTGCTCCTGATGCTACTGGACATTATTATGAGAGAGGAAAATATGGTGGTATAAATTTTCATGTTACTAAAACACCTCTCTATATGCTTAAAATTTTGAAGTTGAGCTTGTCTAGTTTTCCTATGCCTGTTGCATTATGCCTACATAACTTGTTTATTTACAAGATTCCTATGCATAGGAAGCATGTTAGACTTAAATGTTTTTTGAATTTGCTTCTTGATGCTCTCTTTTGCTTCAAATACTATTTCTTGTGAGTGCATCATTAAAACTGCTGAGCCCATCTTAATGGCTATAAAGAAAGAACTTCTTGGGAGATAACCCATGTGTTTATTTTGCTACAGTACTTTTATTTTGTATTTGTGTCTTGGAAGTTGTTACTACTGTAGAAACCTCTCCTTATCTTATTTTTATTGCATTGTTGTGCCAAGTAAAGTCTTTGATAGCAAGGTTCATACTAGATTTGGATTACTGCGCAGAAACAGATTTCTTGCTGTCACGAATCTGGGCCTAATTCTCTGTAGGTAACTCAGAAAATTATGCCAATTTACGTGAGTGATCCTCAGATATGTACGCAACTTTCATTCAATTTGAGAATTTTCTTTTGAGAAAGTCTGGTGCCTCAATAAAATTCATCTTTACGGACTGTTCTGTTTTGACAGATTCTGCCTTTTATTTCGCATTGCCTCTTTTGCTATGTGGGGTGGATTTCTTTGTTCCATTAACTTCCAGTAGCTTTGGGCAATGTCCAGAAGTGTTAAAAATGATTGTGTCACATCTGAACATGTGAATTTCTGATTATGCACTAACCCTCTAATGAGTTTGTTTCGAGTTTGGTGTGGAGGAAGTTTTCAAGGGTCAAGTGTAACATCCCAAGAATTTTCAAAATAAAACAAATGAATTTCACTAGTTCCAAATTTTGGAACCAACAAAAACTTTTATTAAATAGAGTATGATACATAGTGATCTTGCTTAATTCTTGTGCAATTGCCATGATTGCTTGTTATTAGTAAGTGAAGTGATCTAAAACCCTAAACCTCATCCCTCTTTTCACCACCCTAGTTAAAATAGAATAAAAGGAAATTAAATAAGAATGAGGCATATGTGCCTATGGCTACTTTTATAAATCTTTACCCTAGAACTTTCCACTTGGTTTAGAGGTTTGGAAAACCTTCACACACTTTACCTAGTACTTATCAAACCTAATCCAAGTGGTTTCCAAAGAAAATAAAAAGAAACTAAAAATGCCATAGAGGCATATGAGAGTAAAATAGCAAATTTGGGAAACTAAGAATATTGACCCTAGGACTTGTTGTGAATGGTTGGATCACTTCCATATACCATTTCAACACTCAACAACACCAATTGGGTCAAGCCAGGTCAAATTTTAAAATGAAATGCAACATATGCATAGAGGCATATGTGACACATAGCTATAATACCCAATTCTTGCCCTATGACTTTAAACCTTGACCAAATGGTGTGCAACCATTTCTAAACTTCATATAACCCTAAATTGACCCTAACCCATGTCCAAGTGAAGCAAGATCAACACTTTACAAAAATAATAAAAAGTGACACATCCCCTCTTATGTGTTATGGCCATTTTTGCAAACCTTTGACCAAGACCTTTTGAAATGGATTCAATGGTTTGAAAATGTTTCTAAACCAATAGGAATCACATTAGAGTCAACCAAAGTCAATTCAAATAAAGAGAAATCACATAGTGAGAAAATCCCCAAATTTCACTCACATACACTTAGCCCAATTTGCAAATCTTCAACCAAGGCCACCATTGCTTGATCTCTTGCTTGTAGAATACTTATATATGATAAACAAACACATTTGCATCAAAGAAACAAGAATCAAATCAAAGGAAAATTCAAAACTCACATACATGTGATAATGGTCATATGACCCATTTATAAAATCTTCCCTACTTTACACCCCTGCATTTGACTTTTCTTCAACTAAACTTGGTCAACTATGACCATGTCATCCAAGACCAAGTCAAGGTCAACAACTTCCATGTTGACCACCCCTGCTGAAGTTGACCAGATTGACCAGAATAAGATGGACAAGTGAGGACTTTGAAATAAAGAGAAGATGACACACTTTTTGAAATCTTACAAATCTTTGTCAAAATGACCACCACCACCACAAAACCCTTTCTCTATTTATATAAATGAAGTGCACCAAAAAGAATTTCAAATTTTGAAAAGAAGTTTCTTGCGGCCATTTAGTCGAACACATTGCAGGCATCATTTGGCAAATAAGAGACATGCTATTATCCTCTGGATTTTTGCCTAAACTACCTTTATTTCTGGATGATCATTGCTCCCCTATCACCCCTACACCAAGCCCAGTACTTGCATCGGTTGTTTAAGTTGGAGAAATGCCAAGACTTTGCTCATGCCGTGAGCATGCACACACACACGCAACCCTCCTCTCTGGCCACCATCTTGGCGCCTCTCCTTGTCCTGGAGCATCTATACCCCTCCAGTACCTCGACGGTACACGCCCCAGCGACGCTCGACCATGCGATTGGCCGGAACGCGCGCGCCCAGACGCGCCAGAACCGTGCCAGCGCACGCGGTGAGCGCGCCCTGGCAAGTCTCTGGACGCGCCAGAGCCCGACGTTGACCCGTCGCCCTAGTCCTCCTATCCCTCTCTCCCTTTGCACGCGCACGGCCCTCGGCACCAGCTACCTACTGGACATGCTCACTAGCTCGCGCTCGCCAGGACACCGTCGCCATGATCAAACCCCTGCCGCCCCGGTACCGCAAGGACGGCGATGATGCCGCACGCTCCTGTCCTCCCCTAGCTAAACCATCAAGCGCTATAGCACCTCCTAGCCGTCGCCTACACGACGCCCCCATCGCCTTGCCCCTTCGCGTCGTGAATTGCCGGCACCATTGACGACCAGCCGCTCCACCACGGCCACCCCCTCCCACTATAAATAGAGACCTCCTCGCCCTTCCTTTCCCACACCATTCCTGCTCCACTCCCTCTCCTCGATCTCCTCCACCTCTTCTCCAAGCCAATCACGCTCACCACCACCGGAATTTGATCGGAATCCGCCGCCACAGTAGCTCATCACCGTCGTCAAATTAGTCCACCCCACGCCTCGCCGACGGTACCAGGAGTTTCCTCGTCCTCGACAACGACGCCCAGCACCCAGCGGAGCCCCGCGGGAGCCTCCGTCGCGCCGCCGACCCCCTACCTCGCCGGCGCAGCAAGTCTCCTCCCCCGTCGGCAACGACGACGGTCGACCGTTGGATCAGCGTCTGATCGCACGGCTCAAGTGAGTGGATACCGTTTCGGTGTAAAATAGAGACTGACACGCAGGCCCCACCATGTCAGTTGGCCCGCGGCGCGCTGAAGCGTTACCGGGCCGGCCCAGCGCTGTTTCCTCAGTTTAGCCCGTTTACTTTCCCGCCTAAAGCCCAGTAATTCAAATTCTATCTAATCTATTTTGTTCAAATCAAATACTGGTGCCCCATTCAAAAATGAATAAATCTCAAACTACTGCATCATTTTGGACAAATTTTATATATTTGGACAGCTCATGAAATTATCTAAATAATACCACTGGCCTCATGTCCAAATTCGTAATTAAATTCAAATGATAAAAATAACAATACAGATACTTTTCAGTATTCAAATAAATCTAGAAAATCAACCAATTTGAATTTTGAAGTGAATCCAATTGCAATAATTCACATTTAACAAACTCTAATTTATTATGTAAAAATATGATATATGTTCTGTACATGATCATGGGCTAGAATCAAAATATTGGCTATGTAGTCAATACTAGCCCATTTAAACTATTTCAAATTTTAGGAATTTAAATCAATGAGGTGTAGCACCTCATTTAAATCATTCTCACAAGTAATATAAAGTAATGTGTAGACCTTTAAATGCTTAGGCTCATACTTGCCCACTTGTAGAATTTAAATTAACATAGTATTTAAATTGCACTAGTGATTTAAATCACATGAGATGATAAATCTCATTTAAACCCATTTTCTCAAATACTAGGTGTGAAGTGTTGACCTTGGTCAACATGGGATCATCCCTGGTTATTGAGAATATTAAATCACCTCAATAGTAGCTTTTAAATTAGTTACAACTATGTGTTAAATCATATGAGAGGTATTCCTCTCATTTAAATCTTGTTCTCAATTAATTCAACATGAGGTAGTGACCATGGTCTATACACTCTCATATTGAGTTAATTGATGGCATTAAATCACTACCATGTTAGTATTAAAATTGCATGAGGTATGGAACCTCATTTAAATCATCTTTCTCAAATGATAAGTATGAAGAGGTTGACTTTGGTCAACCTAGGTCATATATTATTCATAAGAGAAATTAAATCTTAAGAAGATTCAATGAGAGGAAATTATTTCTCCAAACCAAGAGAAACCCAAATTTCAACTTCCAATGAGAGGAAATTATTTTCCTATTATTAAATAAGGAAACCCTAGCTTAATGTATAAATAGATTGTTAAGTAGTGATACTAGATCAATTATGTGAGCCATTAAGGCTAGTGAAAGATTGCCTAAGTGTTGTTTGGTGATTGTATCCTCGTATTCATTTATAGACGCTAGTACCGGAGACTATCAAGAGGAGGAGGTATTCTACCAGGAGGAAGAGCCAGCAAACTTTGATCACATCACCAATCAAGGCAAGCTAATACTCTTGCAAGCTATACTATGGCAAGCTAACACTCTTGCAAAGTTCCCTTGTGCAAAGCTCTACAAGAGCAAGGCACCATTACATTTTACTTTATGAACCTATCCCAAGTTTTTACCTTACAAGCTTTATTTGATTTTATTTATCAAAGTTACTTTTTGATTTATGATTCACTTAGTGGAGTTATAGAGTAGTACAAGAGCATCACCCTTAGCCTAGCAAGCTCCAAGATACTTAGCACCCCTCATGACTAGTTGCTAGTGCTCAAGATTAAAAGTGACTACTCTAGTTGGGGAACTTGTGAATTGAAATGACTTTGAAAACCTTGGAATGATGAGTCATTCTATTGAGAGATTTTGAAGGTGAATATGATTGGTGAATGACTTGGTGAATTTTATCAAAAACACTGATGGTTGGGTTCGGATGCGATACCATTCCAATTTTACAAGTACCCCCACAACACCTGAATCTGGGTAAGGCTTAGCTGGAAACTTATGTATTTTAGTATGGGTTCCCTCTTAACAAGCGTCATAGGGGTTATGCTTGAAGCTGCCTCCGTACTGGTGAAGTAATGTGAAATGACGTGAAATGAGGTGAATGTCCAGCCCAAGCCCTGTGCAGTTCCCGGGTTGACTGCGGTTTTCACCGGGAGGCCAAGCTCATGGGGAGAGGTGCTCATACTAGAGTATGTAATGAAAGGTTAGGATTGGTAGTTCGCGTACTGCGTACGATAAATCAGGGCCAGTTACCCCTGACGAACTATTGCAAATTGTTGTGGCACAAGTGTACAACCTCTGCAGAGTTAAACCTATTCGAATAGCCGCGTCCGCGGTTATGGACAGTTGGAAAGGCCATACTGTTCCGTCATCAGAACTTTTCTAAAAATATGAATGGGGACTGGTGATTTTGAATTGAAAGGTGACTTTGACTTTGAATCACAACTGAGTTGTGGGAATGACACTAATGTTCCCACTTGAGTTAGTTAAATGAAGAGGCTTTGATTTTTAAAGTGCTTATGAAATAAAACTGGCTTTATGCAAATGAAACTAGAGCTTAGAACCCCCTTACTATAGTTGATAGTGTTTACCTTAGTATTAGTTTGCGAGTACTTTAAAGTACTCATGGCTGTGTCCCTGGCTATTCAAATGGCCAGACTATGAAGAGGAGTACCAGAACCCGGAAGAAGGACAGCAGGACGTCTACGACAACTAGGATCACTCCTGACGTCAACAGTTGCCTGTGAAATAGATGGACTACTACTACGCTACTTTCGATTCCGCTATGTGTTATGTAATGAATAAATAGAACTTCTATTATTGTAATGAGACTGGATCATGTGATCCTTTATTTGTAAGACGATTATGGTATGTAATGAATGATGTGTTGTGATATCAATCTATTATGTCTCGCAAAAACAATATTCCTGGGATTGCGATGAATGGCATAATAGGCATCTGGACTTAAAAATCCGGGTGTTGACATCAAGAGAGGAGGATGATACAATATGATCAAGAAGAGTGAAAGCTCTAAGCTTGGGAATGCCCCGGTGGTTCATCCCTGCATATTTCAAGAAGACTCAAGCGTCTAAGCTTGGGGATGTCCAAGGCATCCCCTTCTTCATCGACAAATTATCAGGTTCCTTCTCTTGAAACTATATTTTTATTCGGCCACATCTTATGTGCTTTACTTGGAGCGTCTGTTTGTTTTTGTTTTTGTTTTTGTTTGAATAAATGCTTGTGTGGGAGAGAGACATGTTCCGCTGGTTCATATGAACACATGTGTTCTTAGCTTTTAATTTTCATGGCGAAGGTTGAAACTGCTTCGTTAATTGTTATATGGTTGGAAACAGAAAATGATACATGTAGTAATTCTAAAATGTCTTGGATAATTTGATACTTGGCAATTGTTGTGCTCATGTTTAAGCTCTTGCATCATATACTTTGCACCTATTAATGAAGAAATACATAGAGCTTGCTAAAATTTGGTTTGCATAATTGGTCTCTCTAAGGTCTAGATAATTTATAGTAAAGAGTTTGAACAACAAGGAAGACGGTGTAGAGTCTTATAATGTTTACAATATGTCTTTTATGTGAGTTTTGCTGCACCGATTCATCCTTGTGTTTGTTTCAATAACCTTGCTAGCCTAAACCTTGTATCGAGAGGGAATACTTCTCATGCATCCAAATCCTTGAGCCAACCACTATGCCATTTGTGTCCACCATACCTACCTACTACATGGTATTTATCCGCCATTCCAAAGTAAATTGCTTGAGTGCTACCTTTAAAATTTCCATTCTTCACCTTTGCAATATATAGCTCATGGGACAAATATCCTAAAAAACTATTGTGGTATTGAATATGTACTTATGCACTTTATCTCTTATTAAGTTGCTTGTTGAGCGATAACCATGTTCCTGGGGACGCCATCAACTACTCTTTGTTGAATATCATGTGAGTTGCTACGCATGTTCGTCTTTTCTGAAGTAAGGGAGATTTACCACTAAAATGGTTAGAGCATGCATAATGTTAGACAAGAACATTGGGCCGCTAACTAAAGCCATGATCCATGGTGGAAGTTTCAGTTTTGGACAAATATCCTCAATCTCATATGAGAAAATTAATTGTTGTTGAATGCTTATGCATAAAAGAGGAGTCCATTATCTGTTGTCTATGTTGTCCCGGTATGGATGTCTAAGTTGAGAATAATCAATAGCGAGAAATCCAATGCGAGCTTTCTCCTTAGACCTTTGTACAGGCGGCATAGAGGTACCCCTTTGTGACACTTGGTTAAAACATATGCATTGCAATGATAATCCAGGTAATCCGAGCTAATTAGGACAAGGTGCGGGCACTATTAGTCTACTATGCATGAGGCTTGCAACTTGTAGGATATAATTTACATAACACATATGCTTTATTACTACCGTTGACAAAATTGTTTCTTGTTTTCAAAACCAAAGCTCTAGCACAAATATAGCAATCAATGCTTCCCTCTGCGAAGGGCCTTTCTTTTACCTTTTATGTTGAGTCAGTTCACCTATCTCTCTCCACCTCAAGAAGCAAACACTTGTGTGAATTGTGCATTGATTCCTACATACTTGCATATTGCATTTGTTATATTACTCTATATTGACAATATCCATGAGATATACATGTTACAAGTTGAAAGCAACCGCTGAAACTTAATCTTCCTTTGTGTTGCTTCAATACCTTTACTTTGAATTATTGCTTTATGAGTTAACTCTTATGCAAGACTTATTGATGCTTGTCTTGAAAGTACTATTCATGAAAAGTCTTTTCTATATGATTCATTTGTTTACTCATGTCATTTACCATTGCTTTGATCGCTGCATTCATTACATGTGCTTACAATAGTATGATCAAGATTATGATGGCATGTCACTCCAGAAATTATCTTTGTTACCGTTTACCTGCTCGGGACGAGCAGGAACTAAGCTTGGGGATGCTGATACGTCTCCGACGTATCGATAATTTCTGATGTTCCATGCCACATTATTGATGATATCTACATGTTTTATGCATACTTTATGTTGTTTTTATGCGTTTTCCGGAACTAACCTATTGACGAGATGCCGAAGGGCCAGTTGCTATTTTCTGCTGTTTTTGGTTTCAGAAATCCTAGTAAGGAAATATTCTCGGAATCGGACGAAATCAACGCCCAGCTTCTTAGAATCCCCGGAAGCATCCAGAACACCCGAGAGAGGCCAGAGGGGGGCCACAGGCCCACCAGATGGTAGGCCGGCACGGCCTGGGGGTGGCCCGCGCCCCCCTAGCGTGTCGTCGCCTCGTTGACCTTCTGACGCCGCCTCTTCGCCTATAAGAAGCCCCTCGACCTAAAACCTCGATACGAAAAAGCCACGGTACGAGAAACCATCCAGAGCCGCCGCCATCGCGAAGCCAAGATCTGGGGGACAGGAGTCTCTGTTCCGGCATGCCGCCGGGACGGGGAAGTGCCCCCGGAAGGCTTCTCCATCGACACTTCTGCCATCTCCACCGCCATCTTCATCACCGCTGCTGTCTCCCATGAGGAGGGAGTAGTTCTCCATCGAGGCTCGGGGCTGTACCGGTAGCTATGTGGTTAATCTCTCTCATATGTACTTCAATACAATGATCTCATGAGCTGCCTTACATGATTGAGATTCATATGAGTTTTGTATCACTATTCATCTATGTGCTACTCTAGTGATGTTATTAAAGTACTCTATTCCTCCTGCATGGTGTAAAGGTGGTAGTGTGTGCATCATGTAGTACTTGGCGTAGTTTATGATTGTGATCTCTTGTAGATTATGAAGTTAACTATTACTATGATGGTATTGATGTGATCTATTTGGTTATGTTGATCTATCTTGCACTCTAAGGTTATTTAAATATGAACATTGAATATTGTGGAGCTTGTTAACTCCGGCATTGAGGGTTCGTGTAATCCTACACAATTAGTGGTGTTCATCATCCAACAAGAGAGTGTAGAGTCTAGCATATATCTATTTATTCTGTTATGTGATCAATGTTGAGAGTGTCCACTAGTGAAAGTATGATCCCTAGGCCTTGTTCCTAAATACTGCTATCGCTGCTTGTTTACTGTTCTACTGCATCTGTACTGTCCGCAATATTACCACCATCAACCACACGCCAGTCCTGGACAGCAAAGCACTTTTCTGGTGCCGTTGCTACTGCTCATACTTATTCATACCACCTGTATTTCACTATCTCTTCGCCGAACTAGTGCACCTATTAGGTGTGTTGGGGACACAAGAGACTTCTTGCTTTGTGGTTGCAGGGTTGCATGTGAGGGATATCTTTGACCTCTTCCTCCCTGAGATCGATAAACCTTGGGTGATCCACTTAAGGGAAACTTGCTGCTGTTCTACAAACCTCTGCTCTTGGAGGCCCAACACTGTCTACAAGAATAGAAGCTCCCGTAGACATCAATAATCAACTTGACATAGTATTCCATATTCATCGGATCCCAACAAACACAACATGTAGCATTACAAATAGATGATCTTGATCATGATAGGCAGCTCACAAGATCTAACATGTTGGCACAATTAGGAGAAGACAACCATCTAGCTACTGCTATGGACCCATAGTCCAGGGGTGAACTACTCACACATCAATCCGGAGGCGATCATGGCGATGAAGAGTCCTCCGGGAGATGATTCCCCTCTCCGGCAGGGTGCCGGAGGCGATCTCCTGAATCCTCCGAGATGGGATTGGCGGCGGCGGCATATCTGGAAGGTTTTCCGTATCGTGGCTCTCGGTACAGGGGTTTTCGCGACGAATGCTTTAAGTAGGCGGAAGGGTAGGGTTGGAGGCGTCACGAGGGGCCCACACACTAGGGCGGCGCGGGCCCCTCCTTGGCCGCGCGGCCCTAGCGTGGCGGCGCCTCGTGACCCCACTTCGTATCTCCTTCGGTCTTCTGGAAGCTCCATGGAAAAATAAGACCCTGGGCGTTGATTTCGTCCAATTCCGATAATATTTCCTTTGTAGGATTTCTGAAACCAAAAAACAGCAGAAAACAGCAACTGGCTCTTCAGCATCTCGTCAATAGGTTAGTGCCGGAAAATGCATAATAATGACATAAAGTGTGTATAAAACATGTGAGTATCATCATAAAAGTAGCATGGAACATAAGAAATTATAGATACGTTTGAGACGTATCAAGCATCCCCAAGCTTAGTTCCTACTCGCCCTCGAGTAGGTAAACGATAACAAAGATAATTTCTTAAGTGACATGCTATCATAATCTTGATCAATACTATTGTAAAGCATATGAGATGAATGAAGCGATTCGAAGCAATGGTAAAGACAATGAATAAACAACTGAATCATATAGCAAAGACTTTTCATGAATAGTACTTTCAAGACAAGCATCAATAAGACTTGCATAAGAGTTAACTCATAAAGCAATAGATTCTTAGTAGAAAGTTTTGAAGCAACACAAAGGAAGATATAAGTTTCAGCAGTTGCTTTCATCTTCAACATGTTTATCTCATGGATAATTGTCAACACAAAGTAATATGATGAATGCAAATAAGCAAGTATGTAAGAATCAATGCACACAGTTGACACAAGTGTTTGCTTCTAAGATAGAAAGAAGTAGGTAAACTGACTCAACATAAAGGTAAAAGAAAGGCCCTTCGCAGAGGGAAGCATGGATTACTATTTTTGTGCTAGAGCTTTTATTTTGAAAACATAGAAACAGTTTTGTCAACGGTAGTAATAAAGCATATGTGTTATGCATAAGATATCCTATAAGGTGCAAGCCTCATGCATAGATTACCAATAGTGCCCGCACCTTGCCCTAATGAGTTTGGATTTACATGGATTATCATTGCATAACTTATGTTTTAACCAAGTGTCACAAAGGGGTACCTCTATGCCGCCTGTACAAAGGTCTAAGGAGAAAGCTCGCACTGGATTTCTCGCTTTTGATTATTCTCAACTTAGACATCCATACCGGGACAACATAGACAACATATAATGGACTCCTCTTTAATGCATAAGCATTCAACAACAGATAATATTCTCATAAGAGATTGAGGATTGTTGTCCAAACTGAAACTTCCACCATGGATCATGGCTTTAGTTAGCGGCCCAATGTTCTTCTCTAACAATATGCATACTCAAACCATTTGATCATGATAAATCACCCTTACTTCAGACAAGACGAACATGCATAGCAACTCACATGATATTCAACAAAGGTATAATAGTTGATGGCGTCCCCAGGAACATGGTTACCGCTCAACAAGCAACTTATAAGAAATAAGATACATAAGTACATATTCAATAGCACAATAGTTTTTAAGCTATTTTTCCCATGAGCTATATATTGCAAAGACAAAGAATGGAATTTTAAAGGTCGCACTCAAGTAATTTACTTTGGAATGGCAGAAAAATACCATGTAGTAGGTAGGTATGGTGGACACAAATGGCATAGTTTTTGGCTCAAGGATTTTGGATGCACGAGAAGTATTCCCTCTCAGTACAAGGCTTAGGCTAGCAAGGTTGTTTGAAGCAAACACAAGTATGAACCGGTACAGCAAAACTTACATAAGAACATATTGCAAGCATTATAAGACTCTACACTGTCTTCCTTGTTGTTCAAACCCTCACTAGAAAATATCTAGACTTTAGAGAGACCAATCATGCAAACCAAATGTCAACAAGCTCTACATTATTTTTTCATTAATAGGTGCAAAGTACATGATGCAAGAGCTTAAACATGATCTATTTGAGCACAACAATTGCCAAGTATCAAATTATTCAAGACATTATACCAATTACCACATGTAGCATTTTCTGTTTCCAACAACGAACGAAGCAGTTTCAACCTTCGCCATGAACATTAAGAATAAAGCTAAGAACACATGTGTTCATATGCAACAGTGGAGCGTGTCTCTCTCACACACAAATAATGCTAGGATCCGATTTTATTCAAACACAAACAAAAATAAAAACATACAGACGCTCCAAGTAAAGCACATAAGATGTGACGGAATAAAAATATAGTTTCACTAGAGGTGACCTGATAAGTTGTCGATGAAGAAGGGATGCCTTGGGCATCCCCAAGCTTAGATGCTAGAGTCTTCTTGAAATATGCAGGGATGAACCACGGGGGCATCCCCAAGCTTAGAGTTTTCACTCTTCTTGATCCTATTGTATCATCCTCCTCTCTTGATCCTTGAAAACTTCCTCCACACCAAACTCAAAACAAACTCATTAGAGGGTTAGTGCATAATAAAAAAATTCACATATTCAGAGGTGACATAATCATTCTTAACACTTCTGGACATTGCACAAAGCTACTGAAAGTTAATGGAACAAAGAAATCCATCAAACATAGCAAAACAGGCAATGCGAAATAAAAGGCAGAATCTGTCAAAACAGAACAGTCCGTAAAGACGAATTTTTCTGGGGCACTTAACTTGCTCAGATGAAAATTCTCAAATTGAATGAAAGTTGCGTACATATCTGAGGATCACACATGTAAACTGGCAGATTTTTCTGAGTTACCTACAGAGAATACTACTCAAATTCGTGACAACAAGAAATCTGTTTCTGCGCAGTAATCCAAATCTAGTATTATCTTTACTATCAAAGAGTTTACTTAGCACAACAATGCAATAAAATAAAGATAAGGAGAGGTTGCTACAGTAGTAACAACTTCCAAGACTCAAATATAAAACAAAAGTGCAGAAGTAAAATCATGGGTTGTCTCCCATAAGCGCTTTTCTTTAACACCTTTCAGCTAGGCGCAGAAAGTGTGAATCAAGTATTATCAAGAGATGAAGCATCAACATCATAATTTGTTATAATGATAGAATCAAAAGGTAACTTCATTCTCTTTCTAGGGAAGTGTTCCATACCTTTCTTGAGAGGAAATTGATATTTAATATTACCTTCCTTCATATCAATAATAGCACCAACAGTTCGAAGAAAAGGTCTTCCCAAGATAATGGGACAAGATGCATTGCATTCAATATCCAAGACAACAAAATCAACGGGGACAAGGTTATTGTTAACCGTAATGCGAACATTATCAATCCTCCCCAAAGGTTTCTTTGTAGAATTATCAGCAAGATTAACATCCAAATAACAATTTTTCAATGGTGGCAAGTCAAGCATATTATAGATTTTCTTAGGCATAACAGAAATACTTGCACCAAGATCACATAAAGCATTACAATCAAAATCATTGACCTTCATCTTAATGATGGGCTCCCAACCATCTTCTAACTTCCTAGGAATAGAAGTTTCAAGTTTTAGTTTCTCTTCTCTAGCTTTTATGAGAGCATTTGTAATATGTTTTGTAAAGGCCAAATTTATAGCACTAGCATTAGGACTTCTAGCAAGTTTTTGTAAGAACTTTATAACTTCAGAGATGTGACAATCATCAAAATCTAAACCATTATAATCTACAGCAATAGGATCATTGTCCCCAATATTTTGAAAAATTTCAGCAATTTTATCACAAGCAGTTTCAGCAGTTTCAGCCAGTTTTGCACGCTTTGGATTAGGAGTAGAAACATTGCCAACACCAATTATTTTACCATTGATAGTAGGAGGTTTAGCAATATGTGGAGCATCAACATTACTAGTGGTGGTAATAGTCCAAACTTTAGCTACATTATTCTCCTTAGCAAATTTTTCCTCTTTTTCCCACCTAGCATGCAATTCAGCCATCAACCTAATATTCTCATTAATTCGAACTTGGATAGCGTTTGCTGTAGCAAATGACTTAATATCTTTAGTTTCATTAGGCATATCTTTCAATTTAAAAGATCAACATCAGCAGCAAGACTATCAACCTTAGAAGCAAGAATATCAATTTTACCAAGTTTTTCTTCAACAGATTTTCTAAAAGCAGTTTGTGTACTAATAAATTCTTTAAGCATGGCTTCAAGACCAGGGGGTACACTTCTATTATTGTTGTAAGAATTACCATAACCATTACCATTATTAGAAGGATATTTCCTATAGTTGTTACCAGAATTATTCCTATAAGCAATGTTGTTGAAATTATTATTTTTAATGAAGTTCACATCAACATGCTCTTCTTGAGCAACCAATGAAGCTAAAGGAACATTATTAGGATCAACATTAGATCTACCATTCACAAGCATAGACATAATAGCATCAATCTTATCACTCAAGGAGGAGGTTTCTTCAACAGAATTTACCTTCTTACCTTGCGGAGCCCTTTCCGTGTGCCATTCAGAGTAATTTATCATCATATCATCAAGAAGCTTTGTTGCGGCGCCTAGAGCGATGGACATAAAAGTACCTCCAGCAGCTGAATCCAATAAGTTTCGCGAGGAAAAATTCAATCCTGCATAAAAGGTTCGGATGATCATCCAAGTAGTCAGTTCACGGGTAGGGCAATTTTTGACCAAAGATTTCATTCTTTCCCATGCTTGGGCAACATGCTCATTATCCAATTGCTTAAAATTCATTATGCTACTTCTCAAAGATATAATTTTAGCAGGAGGATAATATCTACCAATGAAAGCATCCTTACATTTAATCCATGAATCAATACTATTCTTAGGCAAAGATAGCAACCAATCTTTAGCTCTTCCTCTTAAGGAGAAAGGAAACAATTTTAATTTTATAATGTCACCATCTACATCCTTATACTTTTGCATCTCACAAAGTTCAACAAAATTATTAAGATGGGCAGCAGCATCATCAGAACTAACACTAGAAAATTGCTCTCTCATAACAAGATTTAATAAAGCAGGTTTAATTTCAAAAAATTCTGCTGTAGTAGCAGGTGGAGCAATAGGTGTGCATAAGAAATCATTATTATTTGTGCTTGTGAAGTCACACAACTTAGTATTCTCAGGAGTACCCATTTTAGCAATAGTAAATAAAGCAAACTAGATAAGATAAATGCAAGTAACTATTTTTTTTGTGTTTTTAATATTGAGAACGCAAACAAGATAGTAAATAAAGTAATGCAAGTAACTAATTTTTTTTGTATTTTGAGACAAATAAAACAAACAAAGCAGTAAATAAAAGAAAGTAAATCAAGACAAAAACAAAGTAAAGAGATTGGAAGTGGGAGACTCCCCTTGCAACGTGTCTTGATCTCCCCGGCAACGGCGCCAGAAAACAGTCTTGATGACGCGTCAAGCACACGCCCGTTGGGAACCCCAAGAGGAAGGTGTGATGCGTACATCAGCAAGTTTTCCCTCAGTAAGAAACCAAGGTTATCGAACCAGTAGGAGTCAAGGAGCACGTGAAGGTTGTTGGTGACGGAGTGTAGTGCGTGATACGTCTCCAACGTATCGATAATTTCTTATGTTCCATGCCACTTTATTGATGATACCTACATGTTTTATGCATACTTTATGTCATATTTATGCATTTTCCGGCACTAACCTATTAACGAGATGCCGAAGAGCCAGTTGCTATTTTCTGCTGTTTTTGGTTTCAGAAATCCTAGTAAGGAAATATTCTCGGAATTGGACGAAATCAACGCCCAGGATCTTATTTTTCCACGAAGCTTCCAGAACACCGGGGGAGATACGAAGTGGGACGATGAGGCGGCCAGACGCTAGGGCAGCGCGGCCCAGGCCCTGGCCGCGCCGGCCTAGTGTGTGGGCCCCTCGCGTCGCCCCTAAACCTACCTCTTCGACTATAAGAAGCCTTCGTCGATAATAACTCCAGTACCGAGAGCCACGATACGGAAAACCTTCCAGAGACGCCGCCGCCGCCAATCCCATCTCGGGGGATTCAGGAGATCGCCTCCGGCACCCTGCCGGAGAGGGGAATCATCTCCCGGAGGACTCTTCACCGCCATGGTCGCCTCCGGAGTGATGTGTGAGTAGTTCACCCCTGGACTATGGGTCCATAGCAGTAGCTAGATGGTCGTCTTCTCCTAATTGTGCTTCATTGTTGGATCTTGTGAGCTGCCTAACATGATCAAGATCATCTATCTGTAATGCTACATGTTGTGTTTGTTGGGATCCGATGAATAGAGAATACTATGCTATGTTGATTATCAATCTATTATATATGTGTTGTTTATGATCTTGCATGCTCTCCGTTACTAGTAGAGGCTCTGGCCAAGTTTTTGCTTGTAACTCCAAGAGGGAGTATTTATGCTCGATAGTGGGTTCGTGCCTCCATTAAATCTGGGACAGTGAAAGAAAGTTCTAAGGTTGTGGATGTGCTGTTGCCACTAGGGATAAAACATCGATGCTATGTCTAAGGATGTAGTTGTTGATTACATTACGCACCATACTTAATGCAATTGTCTGTTGTTTGCAACTTAATACTGGAAGGGGTTCGGATGATAACCTGAAGGTGGACTTTTTAGGCATAGATGCATGCTGGATAGCGGTCTATGTACTTTGTCGTAATGCCCAATTAAATCTCACAATACTCATCATAACATGTATGTGCATGGTCATGCCCTCTTTATTTGTCAATTTCCCAACTGTAATTTGTTCACCCGACATGCTATTTATCTTATGGGAGAGACACCACTAGTGAACTGTGGACCCCGGTCCATTCTTTACATCGAATACAATCTACTGCAATATTTGTTTTACTGTTTTCTGCAAACAATCATCATCCACACTATACATCTAATCCTTTGTTACAGCAAGCCGGTGAGATTGACAACCTCACTGTCACGTTGGGGCAAAGTACTTTGGTTGTGTTGTGCAGGTTCCACGTTGGCGCCGGAATCCCTGGTGTCGCGCCGCACTACCCTCCGACGCCATCAACCTTCGACGTGCTTCTTGACTCCTACTGGTTCGATAAACCTTTGTTTCTTACTGAGGGAAACTTACTGATGTACGCATCACACCTTCCACTTGGGGTTCCCAACGGTCGCGTGCTGTACGTGTGTCAAGCTAAATTTCTGGCGCCGTTGCCGGGGAGATCAAGACACGCTGCAAGGGGAGTCTCCACCTCCAATCTCTTTACTTTGTTTTTGTCTTGCTTTACTTTATTTTATTTACTTCTTTGTTTGCTTTCTTATATCAAAATACAAAAAAAAAATTAGTTACTTGTTTTACTTTACTTAATTCCATGCATGTTTTTATTTCACTAGTTAGGCTTAATGGAAATCAACAAAAATATTAGAGATCTTTATAGTATTTATCTTGAGTTAGGACATGAGGTGTTTGAAGAGAAAATTAAAAAACCTATGGAACTTTATATGAGTACTAATGTGTTGCCTGCCAAAACCCACCGGCGAGCAGCGACGGGCAACACGGAGAGCAGGGAGGCTCCCAGGACTGCTGGTGGGCCTTGGTCCCTCGAGCGACGGCCCGCAATGCTCCGGCACGCACGTCCAAGCTGGTGCAAGGGCGTGCTACCTGACCTATACCTGGTCAGGAAGGTGATGAGTTGCTTCGACTAGTTTCCTGCATGGCATACACGTAAACATTAAATACGAGCCTCGATCGGCTCTCAGGTTATCCTGTGAATCGGCTCAGGGAGCCGATCCACCCATGATTCGTATTGGATCTACGATAACATGGTGGTCCTGCTTGATCAATACTAAGCTAAAACGATCTACGACGATTTAGGGTTTTCACCACATAACCGGAACATCCTACACGTAGTTGAGCCTGGCAGATACGAAAGATGACAGGAAACCAACCCTAGAAAAGGCCTAAAAACCAACATGGAGTTGATCCTCGGAACATCCCTTCTAGGATCAGTAAACTGTACCTTACGCACTGCTGGATCATTCAACCCGTTTGCAAGGCCTAACCATATGGATATCAAACTAATCCTTGAAGAACAAGGAACAACCGTAACAGATCGAATCTACTAAATAAAGACTAAGCAAGGTGCTGCCCTTACACCTATGATGGGTGCAAGGGCAGCTAGATATCCAGGGGTAGCATGACTAAGCGAATACATCAAGAAAGCACCAATGCTAACCCTAACATATCTATGATAACAGTGTTGCTTGATACGTCCAATTTGCATCACTATTTTATATCATAATTTGCTATTATTCATTGATATATTTCATATTGGGACACAATACTTATGTTATTTCATCTATTTTGCATGTTTCATCATTATTGGAGGATCAAGCACCGGAGCCAGGATTCTGCTGGAAAAAGCACCGTCAGAACACAATATTTCGGAAGATCAACTGTGGAAGGAAATTATACCAAAAATCCTATTTTTCAAGATGACGAAGGAAGCTAGAAGGAGGGGCCAGGAGGACCCAGGGTGGGCCCACACCCTAGGGCGGCGCGGCCCATGCCCTGGCCGCGCCGCCATGTGGTTTGGGGGGCCCACGACCCCTTTCGCCTCCTTTTCTTCGCGAAATCCTTCGTCCCGAAAAACCTAAGCCACAGAGGGTACCTCGCGAAGAGTTACAGCCGCCTCTGCGGGGCGGAGAACACCAGAGAGAAAAGAGCTCTCCGGCGGGCAGGAATCCGCCGGGGAAATTCCCTCCGGGAGGGGGAAATCGACGCCATCGTCACCGTCATCGAGCTGGACATCATCTCCATCACCATCATCAGCATCTCCACCATCATCACCGCCGTCTCCACCGCTGGACACCGTCATCGCCGTAGCAATTTGGGTTTGATCTTGATTGTTTGATAGGGGAAACTCTCCCGGTATCGATCTCTACTTGTTGTTGATGCTATTGAGTGAAACCATTGAACCAAGTTTATGTTCAGATTGTTATTCATCATCATATCACCTCTGATCATGTTCCATATGATGTCTCGTGAGTAGTTCGTTTAGTTCTTGAGGACATGGGTGAAGTCTAAATGTTAGTAGTGAACTATGGTTGAGTAATATTCAATGGTGTGATATTTAAGTTGTGGTGTTATTCTTCTAGTGGTGTCATGTGAACGTCGACTACATGACACTTCACCATTTATGGGCCTAGGGGAATGCATCTTGTATTCGTTTGCTAATTGCGGGGTTGCCGGAGTGACAGAAACCTAAACCCCCGTTGGTATATCGATGCAGGAGGGATCGCAGGATCTCAGAGTTTAAGGCTGTGGTTAGATTTATTCTTAATTACTTTCTTGTAGTTGCGGATGCTTGCAAGGGGTATAATCACAAGTATGTATTAGTCCTAGGAAGGGCGGTACATTAGCATAGGTTCACCCACACAACACTTATCATAACAATGAAGATTATTTAGCCGTATATAGCGAAAGCACTAGACTGAAATCCCGTGTGTCCTCGAGAACGTTTGGTCATTATAAGTAAACAAACCGGCTTGTCCTTTGTGCTAAAAAGGATTGGGCCACTCGCTGCAATTGTTACTCTCGCACTTTACTTACTCGTACTTTATTCAACTGTTTCATCAAAACCCCCTGAATACTTGTCTGTGAGCATTTACAGTGAATCCTTCATCGAAACTGCTTGTCAACACCTTCTGCTCCTCGTTGGGATCGACATTCTTACTTATCGAAAATACTACGATACACCCCCTATACTTGTGGGTCATCAAGACTATTTTCTGGCACCGTTGCCGGGGAGTGAAGCGCTATTGGTAAGTGGAATTGGTAAGGAAAACCTTTACTGTTTGTGCTGATTTTATTTCTTTCTTGCTATAAGTCATTATGGAGAGATCTTCTCTTCAATTTTTATTTGGGAAATCTACTACTACTGCAACGGTAGTGGATGAGGCGCCAGGTGAGGAAGTGATACCATATAAAATACCTATGAAAATTATTGAACGTGTTATGGATAACCGCTATGAAGGGGATGGAACTGTCCATCCCGGTGATCATTTACTGTTTTTGCATGAATTATGCGGGTTATTCAAATGTGCAGGTATTGCTATGGATGAAGTGAGGAAGAAACTATTCTCTTTATCGCTGTCTGGTAAAGCGGCGCATTGGTATAAATTACTGGATAATGGGGATTCTCTTGAATGGAATGATATTGTGCCCCGGTTTTATTCTAAGTTCTATCCTCCAAGTGAAATTCATAAGGATCGGAATCGCATATATAATTTTTGGCCTCATGATGGAGAGAGTATTGCTCAAGCTTGGGGGAGATTGAAGTCTTTAATGCTCAAATGCCCCATTCATGAGCTTCCTGGTAATGTTATTATTGATAATTTCTATGCAAGACTTTCTTTTCAAGACAAGACCTTGCTGGATACTTCTTGTTCTGGATCATTTACACACAACAAAGAAGAGTTTAAAAGGGACCTTCTTGATCGGATCCAAGAAAATACTGAAGGATGGGAGAACGACAAGGATAGAGAATCAGGTATAATTTATGATTATAAATGCATTGAAGCTTTTATGGATCTTGATAAATTTCGTAATATGAGTGCTACATATGGTCTTGATTCTCAAGTTGCTTTAAATCTTTATAAAGCTTTTGCCTCTCATTATGAATTGCCAAAGAAGAATTTTGATAAGTATCATGAACCGTATAAAGATAAAATTGATTCATCTATTAATAAATGCGTTGTAGTTGAAACTGCTGATCATATTATTCCTGAAGCTTATATTGAAAAAACTCCTTTCCCTGCTAAAATGAAGGAGTACTCTGTTATAAATAGTGCAATTCATAAAAGTGAAAAGAAACCTGTAGACCCTGAAGAACAAATAAAAGTTGAACCTGCTGTTGCAATAGTTAAAGATCTTGTGACTGAAAATGTGGAGGATGGTCATATTATTTTCTATGAAGATGCTTCTAATATTGTTTCACATCCTAATAAACCCAAACAAGCTAGTGTTCCTATGCTATCTGTTAGAATTGGTGATCATTGCTATTATGGATTATGTGATATTGGTGCAAGTGTTAGTGCTATTCCGTATGAGCTTTACACGGAGATTATGCACGAAATTGATTCTTGTGAACTTGAAGATATTGATGTGGTTATTCAGCTGGCTAATAGAGAAACTATTTCTCCAATTGGTATTGTTCGAGATGTGGAAGTTTTATGCGGTAAGATTAAATATCCTGCTGACTTTTTGGTACTTGGTTCTGCTGCTAGTGATTATTGTCCTATTATTTTTGGTAGACCTTTTCTAAATACTTGTGGAGCTATTATAGATTGCAAGAAAGAGAAAATTTGGACTAAATTTGCTGGTGAATCTTATGAGTTTAACTTCTCTAAATTTACCAAAACTCCTTATAAAGCTGATTTGCCTAGTAATGATTTTAAAATGGAGCAGTGTGCATCTATTGTTCTTGTTCCTAACAATCCTTTGCAGCAACATTTGGAGGATAGCGAGAGTGAAGTTTTTAGGAAAGAAAGAGATGAGCTTGAGGAAATTTTTCTTCGCCAACCTATTCTCAAGCATGATTTACCGGTGGAAGATTTGGGTACAACACCTCCACCAAAGGAAGATCCTGTTTTTGATTTAAAGCCTTTGCCTGATAATCTTAAATATGCTCATATTGATGATAAGAAAATATATCCTGTTATTATTAGTTCTAAGCTTTCAGAGATTGAGGAAGAAAGGTTATTGGAAATATTGAAGAAGCACCGAGGAGCTATTGGCTACACTCTTGATGATTTGAAAGGGATTTCTCCTTCTATTTGCCAACATGCTATTAATATGGAAGATGATGCAAAGCCTGTTGTTGAACATCAGCGTCGTCTAATTCCGAAGATGAAGGAAGTGGTAAGGAATGAGGTATTACGACTTCTTGAAGCTGGTATTATATATCCTATTGCTGATAGTAGATGGGTTAGTCCTGTGCATTGCGTTCCCAAGAAAGAAGGAATGACTGTTGTGCCTAATGATAATGATGAGCTCATCCCTCAAAGAGTAGTTGTAGGGTATAGAATGTGCATTGATTTTCGAAAAGTTAATAAAGTTACTAAGAAAGATCATTACCCTTTACCATTTATTGATCAAATGCTAGAAAGATTGTCTAAAAATACTCATTTTTGCTTTCTTGATGGTTATTCTGGGTTTTCACAAATTGCTGTTAAAGCTAAAGATCAAGAGAAAACCACTTTTACTTGTCCCTATGGAACTTATGCTTATAGACGCATGCCTTTTGGTTTATGTAATGCTCCTGCTACTTTTCAAAGATGCATGTCTGCTATTTTTCATGGTTTTTGTGAAAGTATTGTAGAGGTATTCATGGATGATTTTTCCGTCTATGGGAATTCTTTTGATAGTTGCTTGCGAAACCTTGATAAAGTTTTGCAGAGATGTGAAGAAACTAACCTTGTTCTTAATTGGGAGAAATGCCACTTTATGGTTAATGAAGGAATTGTATTGGGACATAAAATTTCTGAGAGAGGTATTGAAGTTGATAGAGCTAAAGTTGAAGCAATTGAGAAGATGCCCTATCCTAGGGATGTTAAAGGTATTCGTAGTGTTCTTGGTCATGCTGGGTTTTATAGGAGATTTATTAAAGATTTCTCCAAGATTTCAAAGCCTCTTACTAATCTTCTTCAAAAAGATGTACCATTTGTTTTTGATGATGATTGTAAGGAAGCTTTTGAAACTCTTAAGAAAGCCTTAACAACTGCTCCTATAGTTGAACCTCCTGATTGGAACTTACCCTTAGAGATTATGTGTGATGCTAGTGATTTTGCTGTAGGTGCTGTTCTTGGACAGCGAGTAGATAAAAAACTGAATGTTATTCATTATGCTAGTAAAACTCTTGATGCTGCTCAAAGAAATTATGCTACAACTGAAAAAGAATTATTAGCTGTAGTCTTTGCTTGCGATAAATTTAGATCTTATATTGTTGATTCAAAAGTTACTATTCATACTGATCATGCTGCAATTAGATACCTTATGACAAAGAAAGATGCTAAGCCGAGGCTTATTAGATGGGTACTTCTTTTGCAAGAATTTGATTTACATATTGTAGATAGGAAAGGTGTTGATAATCCTGTTGCTGATAATTTGTCTAGATTGGAAAATATTGCTCATGATCCTGTTCCTGTTAATGATAGTTTTCCAAATGAACAATTGGCTGTAATAAAGGTGAGCTCGCGAGACAGTCCTTGGTATGCTGATTATGCTAACTTTATTGTTTCCAAGTACTTGCCTCCAACCTTTTCAGCTCAGCAAAGGAGGAAATTCTTTTATGACTTGAGGCATTATTTCTGGGATGACCCACACTTATATAAAGAAGGAGTGGATGGTATTATGCGAAGATGTGTTCCCGAATATGAACAACAGGAGATATTGAGTAAATGTCATGGTAGTGCTTATGGAGGACATCACGCCGGAGAAAGAACCGCGCAAAAGGTTCTACAATCAGGTTTTTATTGGCCAACTCTCTTCAAGGATGCGAGAAAGTTTATTTTATCTTGTGATGAATGCCAAAGGGTTGGTAATATCTCCAGACGTAATGAAATGCCTATGAATTATACTCTTGTTATTGAACCGTTTGATTGCTGGGGATTTGACTTTATGGGACCTTTTCCGTCTTCGGAAGGTAACACTCACATACTTGTTGCTGTTGATTATGTTACTAAATGGGTGGAAGCTATACCTACAAAAAGTGCTGATGGTGAGACCTCTTTAAGAATGCTTTTAGATATTATTTTTCCTAGATTTGGAGTACCTAGATATATTATGACTGATGGAGGTTCTCATTTTATTCATGGAGGTTTTAGAAAAACTCTTGCTAAGTATGGTATTAATCATAGAATTGCTTCCGCTTATCATCCTCAAACTAGTGGTCAAGTAGAATTATCAAATAGAGAGATTAAGTCTATTTTGGGAAAGACCGTTAATAAAACTAGAAAGAATTGGGCTAGTAAATTGAAGGATGCACTATGGGCTTATAGAACTGCTTATAAAAATCCCATGGGAATGTCACCTTATAAAATGGTTTATGGGAAAGCTTGTCATTTACCTTTAGAACTAGAGCACAAAGCTTATTGGGCTGTTAGAGAATTAAATAAAGATCCTAAACTTGCCGGTGATAAGAGGTTGTTGCAATTGAGTTCTCTAGATGAATGGAGAAGTGAAGCTTATGAAAATGCTAAACTCTTTAAAGAGAAAGTTAAAAAATGGCATGATAGGAGGATTATCAAAAGAGAATTTAATATTGGGGATAAAGTCCTATTGTATCGGTCTCGTCTCAGATTCTTTGCAGGGAAATTACTCTCGAAATGGGAAGGACCGTATGTTGTCGAGGAGGTGTATCGTTCAGGAGCAATCAAAATTAGCTCTCTCCAAGGCAATGCTACGCAAGTGGTGAATGGACAAAGACTCAAGCATTATATCTCAGGTGATTCCTATAATGTTGATGTTGATATTATTCAAGTGGAAACACCGGAAGCTTTCATCAAAGGGCAAATTGACAGTCCGCCAGAACTCGACTTTGAATAGGTAACAGTACTGGTAATGAAAAGTACGCAATTTAATTTCCGAACAATATTTTTGCTGTTTTTGGAAAATATGAAAAATTATGAGTTCGAAACGGAGTGGAAAGGACGCACGAGGGGGCACCACCATAGGCCGGCGCGGCCAAGCCTGGGCCCGCGCCGACCTATGGTTTGGCCGCCTCGTTGCCCCTTTCCGACTCTAGTTCGATCTGGTACTTTCCGTTTGTCGCGAAATTTTTTGCTATATAATCCCCCGGACCCCTGGAGGTCCGTATATCGCTTTCTCGACGTGTTTTGTTTCGAGCTGTTTCTGCCAGGATCTGTTTTCAGTTTAGAAGCACCATGGCCTCCAACAACAAGGGCAAGGGGTTTTCGGAGGAAGAAGTGAAGGAGGTGCCATCAAGACAAGAGCAGCAAGCCGGAGGGAGCAAGCAAATCTTGGTGGGGTCTGTTGACACTCGACGTTCTTTTTCTCATAACCTGCAGGGACCTTTACCACCCGCTCTTAGCCTTGACTCCTTCCCCATGATGGAAGAAGTTCTACGGATTACCGATGAGTTTTGTGATCAATATCGGGCTCTAAGAAGAGAAGTGGAGATACTCCAGGAGGAGAATTGCCGTCTCCGAAGAATGATTGAATACCACTCGATTCGCATCACAAGGTCGTCATCGCCAACTTCAGATAACAATGAATCTCTTCGAATCTTAGTGCAGAATTGTCAAGCTGAGAAACTGAAGTTGAAGGAGCTTATTAAGAAGCGCGGGAGGAGTGCATCACCACCATCGCCGCAGGAGTAATTCATCATCGGTATTGGCATCCCCTTGGTTTGTTCCAAGCTTGGGGGAGTGCCGCGGTATCACATTATCACTACCTTTTACTTTTTATTGTCAAGTAGTGTCATATCATGAGTAGGGAAGTTATCATATAAGATGGGTTGCAGTTGGAAGTATCTCTCTTTAGTTGGTTATCTATGTATCCCTTGGTGTGAGTTATCGTTATGGAATATTAATGAGAAGTCTTATCATTTACATATTGCACATCTTATTCTAGTTTGCAATCTCTATTCTATGATTTACCTTGTTGTTAGTATTGGTATCACTTTGGGAGCATTGAATAAATCTATTTGGTTTTGGCAAACTTAGCATTGGTCAATAGCAACAACACTTTGAGGTTTAAGTAGAAAAGAGAAATACATGTAGATGTTTCATTGTCTTTCTTGTTAGCTCATAGCTTACTATTCGGAAGTTAAGATCGTTTGTGCTTACAAGGAAGATGCATGATTGTTTCTATCATATGTATATTTGTTTGTTTCCCTCGACTCTTATGCTTGCTAATTAACCTTGCTAGCCAAAGACCTGTACCGAGAGGGAATACTTCTCGTGCATCCAAACCTTAACCCAAACCTATGCCATTTGTGTCCACCATACCTACCTACTACATGGTACTTTCTGCCATTCCAAGTAAATACTTCATGTGCTACCTTTAAACAATTCAAAACTTGTTATCTCTTATTTGTGTCAATGTTTCATAGCTCATGAAGAAGTATGTGGTGTTTTATCTTTCAATCTTGTTGGGCAACTTCCACCAATGGACTAGTGGCTTCATCCGCTTATCCAATAATTTTGCAAAAAGAGCTGGCAATGGGATTCCCAGTCCCAAATTAATCAAACTAAATAGACACTCCTCCATGGTATGTGATTGATGGACGGCACCCGAAGGATTCGGTTAGCCATGGCTTGTGTAAGCAAAGGTTGGGGGGAGTGTCATCATCATAATAAAGCTAAAATAAAAAGGCACTCCTTCATGGTATGAGATTGTTGGCAGGCACCCGAGGATTCGGTTAGCCATGGTTTGTGAAAGAAAGGTTGGAAGGAGTGCCACACAAAATGAAAATAATATGGGAGCCGCTCTTTGGAGGTTGTCTGGCAAGGGGGTTAGAGTACCCGCTACCAGTCGTTGACAACAACAAACACCCCTCAAAATGTTACTTTTATTCTCTTTATATGATTGCAAAACTGAAAAAAGCTCTAGCACATGATTTAATCACTGCTTCCCTCTGCGAAGGGCCTGTCTTTTACTTTATGTTGAGTCAGTAAACCTATTTCCCTCCATCTCAAGCAAGCATTTGAGTAGTTGTGATCAAACCATTATATTGTGATTTGCTTCATCATGTCTTTTATTCTTCCTTGTTTAGTACAAGTTTTATCTGAATGAATATAGCTTTGCAAGTTATCAATGATTATGAAAAGACCATTATGATTGAGTATGCAAGTTGTGCCTTATAAACTTTAACATGAGAGCGCTGCTCAATGAGATAAATATAATCTGTTAATTGTTCTCTGACCAAGAACGAAGTTTGCCATCACCAATTATGATTTCTTATGCACCTTTACTTGTGACTACCTTATACTTGTTTCAAGTTGAGTTATAAGAGGTTGTTTACTATAATGTCTTGTGTGAAAGAATATGATGCTTCTTGTCCGTATTTTATTTATCGACTCTTCACTCCATAAACATGTGGTCCTGTCTATCGAGTTCAGTTTCGCTTGGGGACAAGCGAAGTCTAAGCTTGGGGGGAGTTGATACGTCCAATTTGCATCACTATTTTATATCATAATTTGCTGTTATTCATTGATATATTTCATATTGGGACACAATACTTATGTTATTTCATCTATTTTGCATGTTTCATCATTATTGGAGGATCAAGCACCGGAGCCGAGTTCTGCTGGAAAAAGCACCGTCGAACGCAATATTTCGGAAGCTCAACTGTGGAAGGAAATTATACCAAATATCCTATTTTTCAAGATGACGAAGGAAGCCAGAAGGAGGGGCCAGGAGGACCCAGGGTGGGCCCACACCCTAGGGCGGCGCGGCCCATGCCCTGGCCGCGCCGCCATGTGGTTTGGGGGGCCCACGACCCCTTTCGCCTCCTTTTCTTCGTGAAATCCTTCGTCCCGAAAAACCTAAGCCACAGAGGGTACCTCGCGAAGAGTTACAGCCGCCTCTGTGGGGCGGAGAACACCAGAGAGAAAAGAGCTCTCCGGCGGGCAGGAATCCGCCGGGGAAATTCCCTCCGGGAGGGGGAAATCGACGCCATCGTCACCGTCATCGAGCTGGACATCATCTCCATCACCATCATCAGCATCTCCACCATCATCACCGCCGTCTCCACCGCTGGACACCATCATCGCCGTAGCAATTTGGGTTTGATCTTGATTGTTTGATAGGGGAAACTCTCCCGGTATCGATCTCTACTTGTTGTTGATGCTATTGAGTGAAACCATTGAACCAAGTTTATGTTCAGATTGTTATTCATCATCATATCACCTCTGATCATGTTCCATATGATGTCTCGTGAGTAGTTCGTTTAGTTCTTGAGGACATGGGTGAAGTCTAAATGTTAGTAGTGAACTATGGTTGAGTAATATTCAATGGTGTGATATTTAAGTTGTGGTGTTATTCTTCTAGTGGTGTCATGTGAACGTCGACTACATGACACTTCACCATTTATGGGCCTAGGGGAATGCATCTTGTATTCGTTTGCTAATTGCGGGGTTGCCGGAGTGACAGAAACCTAAACCCCCGTTGGTATATCGATGCAGGAGGGATCGCAGGATCTCAGAGTTTAAGGCTGTGGTTAGATTTATTCTTAATTACTTTCTTGTAGTTGCGGATGCTTGCAAGGGGTATAATCACAAGTATGTATTAGTCCTAGGAAGGGCGGTACATTAGCATAGGTTCACCCACACAACACTTATCATAACAATGAAGATTATTTAGCCGTATGTAGCGAAAGCACTAGACTGAAATCCCGTGTGTCCTTGAGAACGTTTGGTCATTATAAGCAAACAAACCGGCTTGTCCTTTGTGCTAAAAAGGATTGGGCCACTCGCTGCAATTGTTACTCTCGCACTTTACTTACTCGTACTTTATTCAACTGTTTCATCAAAACCCCCTGAATACTTGTCTGTGAGCATTTACAGTGAATCCTTCATCGAAACTGCTTGTCAACACCTTCTGCTCCTCGTTGGGATCGACATTCTTACTTATCGAAAATACTACGATACACCCCCTATACTTGTGGGTCATCATTGCTCGCCATCAAAAAGGCTTCAGTACGAGCAACACATGAACAACGAATAAACAAGATACTGCCTAGATCGCAAGATGCGATCTAGGCAGCATAGCGCTTACCCGGAAGAAACCCTCGAAACAAGGGGTGGCGATGCGCCTAGATTGGTTTGTTGTGAACGTGATCGTCCTCCTTTCTCAATAACCCTAGATACATATTTATAGTCTGTAGACTCTCTAACTTGGGAATAATCCCAACCGTGTACGAGCTAAACTCTATCTTTTAATTCTAACCGACACGTAACCTACTATAATTTACAGATACACGGGCAATCTAGCCCAAACTCTTGCACGAGGCCGATTCATGAATATTTCCCGTGTATATTCTCCAAGCCCATCTCAATCACGGCCCAAATCCTGACTTGGTTAAAATCTGGTGATAACACATGCCCCCCTGGTTTTGGCAATGATAATTCCAAAACCACTCTGTTTTTTTTTCTTCGTAGGGTCATGTCGTGGCAGAGCAGAACCGTCGCAGTATCCTTTCATCATGATGCCTTGCCTTCTCAACTTCTCTGCATGATTTGACAGTTTTTTTGGCACCACGTCCTCGGAAACCGCTGTAGCATTAAATCTCCACTATATCCCTTTTATTTAACCGCGCCGAGCAGTTCGCCTCTTCATCCTCTTGCTCCGTACTAGCCATCGGCAAAAAACCCCTTCCTCCGCAGCCATGTCTTCCTCCTCCTCCTCCTCTGCCTCATCGGGTCTGTCCTTCCAGTCCTCCTCCTCCAGCGAGCCGATACCAGAGTACGATCTAATGGCGCAGTACGAGAAGGAGGCTCCCGAGCATTGGGACGATGAGGAGTGGGACTTCACCGTCAGGGTGAACGATGCACCCCTGACCGTCGTCGGGTCAGACGACGACTTGTCCCTGACCGACGGGGAGGCGGACCTCCGGTTCCTAGTCGACGGGGAATTGGAGGCGGAGAGCGAGCACGACCTCTTCTCCTGGGCGAGCTTCTCCTCCTACGATGAGGAGGAAGAAGAGGAGGATGAAGACTCCTCCGACGAGTACCCGCCGGCGAAACGCTTCCGCGCGGGGTCGGACAACGACGACGATGACAACGAGGAGGAGGAAGAAGCCCCTGCCGAGGGCTACGGTAGCAGTGACGAGGAACTCGCCGGCAGCAGCGCCGACGGCAGCTACGACGGCGACGACGAGGGCAGCGACGGCCCCTAGATTAGGGACTACTAGCATAGGACTAGTAGTAGTAATCGGCTCTTCTTTTGTTCTTCCTTTCTCGAGCAATCGGCTCTTCTCTGTAAGAAATCCCCTTTATCAATGAAAAGTGCTTTCAATTGATTTTGCCGATAGTCAAAGTAAGTCAACGCTCAAAGAGCCGATGGCAGCGCATCGGCCTTTACCATAAAACGCTGATAAGGCCAAACTTAGTTGCCTGTTCAAACGGTAACCTGCGACCTCTGTCTGAAAGTAAACTCAGATCCCCAAACCGCCACTCGAACAGATCCAATTCACAGCCACGCGAATCTCATATCTCGACCATGCCGATTCAACTCCACAGCGAATCCAATGGCGGAATCATCCCACGCCAACGCTACGGTCTCTGGCCTGAAGGTAATCCTCAACCGCTCCTCGCCATCCGAGTAAGTGTTAGGATTAACAGCAAACACCTGAATTAATGTCTTATTCCGTTATTAATTTTAGGTATCAGACATTCTGCTGCCGCATCCTTCTCTCCCAAATTCTCTTTGTCTTGGCCCCCGTTCTTCCGAGAGTCCTGCCCATTTGATTTCATGCGAGGCCAATAGAATTCCCTTCGTAAACCAGAATTTAGATCTAACTTCTTGGGCCGACTGCTTACGAGCCTGGCCTAATCCTCCTGAGGATTGGGTGTCATGGTACAGTAGAGTATCCAAAACTCACCAAGCCACATGGGAAACTATATGAATAGCCGATGCTTTATCATTATCATTGTCTCCCCTTGAGAAGCATGAGAACCTTCTGAAAACCATCGGCTACTTTTGGTCTGATGCTCTGAATTGCTTCATGTTTGGCCATGGCCCCATGACACCAACTCTGCTAGATGTGGCCATGATCACAGGTCTAGACATCGCATCCCAAGCCCCTCTGCTTTTATGCTGCCAAAGGTTCCTTTCACACTCTCCTCCAAAACAGAGTGCACAAGCTGGGGTGCCTACCTTAGACGTTACATGAAAACCAAAGGCCCTATGACAGGGAAAGAACACACGGCCTTCCTGAACTTCTGGTTAGAACACTTCATATTCTGTGGCCCTTCACTCGCCCCAACCAAGAATTACCTTTCCCTGGCCCATGAACTTGCCAAAGGCACTCAGCTTGGCATCGGAAAACTATTCCTTGGAGAGGTCTATCGATCTCTCCAACTGATGTCTGTCAAACTGTTCTCTCAAAAGACAGTTAAAACAGGAGGCCCCTGGTGGTTTATTCAGCTATGGGCTCAGCTGTACTTCCAAAACCAGATCCCAAACTCTCCACCTTTGGCCACTTGCACCTTCCCAGATGCTAATGGGAAGGAGATCTGATGCACTAGCTACGGCCAAGCTCTATATAGCCTTCCAGGCAGCAAACTGATCCCTAAGGAAGCATCAGAGTGGTTCAGGATTTTCTTTCAAGGCCTGGACAATCCCCTATTCTTTCCTTACACTGAATCTGGAAATTTTGAAAATCCAGTTTCCTTCAGGCTAGACAGCTTTGCCGATGACCCTAGCACTCGGCACTTGTATTCCATTATGATTCGTCCCTGCTTCATTCTAGTTGGCATGAGCACCTCTAACAGGATCATCAAACCTGGTTATGAGTCTTACCAGCCGGTCATAGTAGCCCGGCAGTTTGGTCTTGGGCAGGTGTCTCCACACTTCTTCCTTCACCACTTGACAGAAAGCAGGGCTGAGTTGCCTGATGTCCTCACCGGCCAAAGGTGTTACTCCTTCTTTGATGCTCTAGCCATTCCAATCCCTCACAACCTCCGTTTCATCTCGTCAACCGATGGCTTTGAAACCTGGTGGTCAATGTGGAAGACCCACGCCTTCAGGAGAGCTCTAGGACCGTTGCTGAAACAACTTGATGCTGAATATGATATCCCTGCAGAATAGGTACCACTACTCACAAATTTCTTGCAGTGGCTCATAATGATTGTTTGTAACCTGGCTCTGTTTCCTTGCAGCAACAAGATGGTCCAGAACCTGCGCAAGCTGACGGCTCCCCCTTCAAATTCCTCCCACCAGCTCCAGTGGTTCTCTTCTGCAAGAGCTCACCACCCTTGAAGAAGGTTGTGATGCAGAGCCAGCCGATTTCGCCAAAATCGGCTCCTAAGAGCAAAGCATCTTCTGGGCCAGCTGCCCCCCGAGCCTCAATCAAGGTGAGAAAAGCAGTAAGGAAAGTAGCTGCCAGGAAGACCTTGAAGCGCCAAAACCCTACTCCCGCTCAAGAAAGTTTGCACGTAAGATGATCCATGCCTTGGTTAATTTCATCTATCCTTCTAGGTTTCTGCAACATGCTTGTATTTCTTTCACAGGCCTCTACTGAAGAAAACTCTAGCGAGGAGACACAGTCCAGTCGAGAGAATTCGAGCTCGGGCAACTCTGGGAAAACCACCACGCAGAGCCAGCCAGACTTGCCACCGTCGGCTTCCAAGAAAAGGTCAGCTCCTGAACCTGCTTCCTCCCAAGCTCCAATCAAAACAGGGCTACGCACAAAGAGCCGATGCGTCAAGAGAGCTCGCAAAGAACCGCAAGCTTCTTCACCAAGCCAGGAGGTTTCAAATGTAATTACTCCCCCTGGCTCATATTTCATACTAACCCATCGCTACTCGCATCGGCTAACCACTTCCTTTGTAGACTGATGACACCTCTAGTGGGGACGTCGAGGAGGTACTGATGCCATCCGCCACCCTGGATCTAGCAACCTCAAAAAGCGTGGCTGACAAGGTGGCCAACTTAGCCAAGCCCACAGAAAAGCCGATCACCACAACATCGGTTGTCCCTCTGGTCTTAGGAGAGGTACACTCCATTCCCTTGGCTCTACCCTTTTCTTTTCCTGCATACTGACGCTGTTCTTGTTTGTCTGTCAGGGTTATGACCTCTCAAGCTTGCTGACGTTCGACCCTGAATCCATCGAACCAGCTACTTCCAGGGCAAGTGAAGAGCCAGGACCCAGCACTACCCATGGACAACTCCAGCGTCTCAAGGCTTTGCTCTCCTCCTCAATTGAGACATTGATTGAAAACCCCGATGAAGTGAAGGGCATTCTTGAAGACATTCAGTCCCATCTCCCGGTGACATTGCAGGTGAAACTCTGGCCAGTTGTGACTCTGTCAGCCTTCAGATCAAGGGCGAAGTTGGCTCATCAGAGAATCGACCTACGCCACGCCCAGCTTCCGTTGAAAGCCGATATTGCAGACAAGTGTCAACGGCTCAATGAGAAAAAGGCTGCCTTGGACGCCAAAACTGACACCTCTGTCAGCAGCACCGAACTTGAGACCCTGCGCAAGGAACTAGAGGACCTTGAAGAGAGGGTCAGGGTAACCAAACAGCTTATCCAAGATAAAGAAGCCCTTATTGCCCGCTCTCAAGAGGAAGCAGAAGGCCTCAAAGCTGAACTCAAGACTGAACTGGCCGAAATACATGCCCTGAACAGACAGCTGGTGACAGGCAAGGACGAAGATGATGAGGCCGAGATCGCCGAGGTGGATCGTGTCCGTGCTGACGCCCTCCATGCCCTCGAGGCATTCCTTCAGTAGAGCCTCTCTATGTAAACTGATAACTGCTCAATTGAGCTTGTACCTCTAGAGTCGATGGCGGTGCATCGGCTTTTTAGTCTGAAGTCGATGTCTGTGCATCGGCTGTACTTGTATCCTATTGTCTTGCATATTTTTCTAAAGTCGATGTCTGTGCATCGGCTGTGATTTGTATGTACACATTTTTTTACTGGCCGATTTTTATGCATCGGCTCCCATATTTCACTGTCCTTGTACCTTATCCGTTTAGGTGCCCCCCGAGCCAAATCTTTCAAGTAATTGAAGATATCGGCTCTCTAGTCATCCTGTCTCGACAATCTGCATGGCCTGATGAACCCGGCATCCAACATCTTCACGATCTCTTTCTTGACTTCTTCTAGAATATCGGCCTTCATCTGACGTGTACGTTGCTGGAATGACCAAAATCCTTTCTTGAGAGGGAGCCGATGCTCAATTATGCTCTTGTCTAACCCAGGCATCTCTGTGTAATCCCATGCAAAGCAATCTGGGTATTCTTTCAACAGAGCTATCATCAGGTTCCTCAAACGCGGATCTAACTTTTTGCTGATAAAAGTTGGTCGTTGCTTATCCCCAGGACCAATGTCAACCTCTTCTAGCTCATCAGCTGATGTAAACCCATACCCTAGCTTTCCGTCACCTGCTAGATCGATGCTCAACACAGGCAAAACGTATGGCGGGGATAATATGGGCCGATTGCTGGAATCGGCCCCCATTTTGATTGCATTGCTCAATGAAGGTTCACATCTCGTTCGTGCTCTACTATGACTACGTGACGTGTTTGAGTTGAGATCATCACTTCTTATTTTTTGGGGTCGATCGCAGAGATCAGCCTTGCCACGTACGTCCATAGACTTTGCTCTTGCTATACTGTCAGGCCGGTGGATAAGACCAGCCTCACCCCGTTTTTTGTCACTTCGATGCGCTCACAGCCGTCCAAACTGACTCCAGAGAGTGGCTCTTGGTCTACCGCTTCCCAAATGTTCATGCCAGCCGTTGAGATTTCGGCTGAGTCATCTGCATGGACAACCACCACTTCATCTCCATCCCACTGTATCAAGCATTGGTGCATTGTGGATGGAATGTAGCAGTTGGCGTGGATCCAATCCCTCCCTAGCAGGACAGCGTAGGTGCTTTTGCTGTCGACGATGAAGAATGACGTGGGGATGGTTTTTCGGCCTACAGTTAGATCCACGCTTAGAACGCCTTGCGCTTCTGATGCTTGGTCGTTGAAGTCGCTCAATGTGACGTTGGTTTTGATCAGATCCGCGCTAGAGCGTCCCAGGCGACGTAGCATGGAGTATGGCATTATATTGACTGCCGCTCCGGTGTCGACCAACATCTTGTTGACAGGCTGCCCGTTGATATAACCTCTCAAGTACAGGGCCTTCAGATGTCTGTAGCTCTTTTCTCGCGGCTTTTCAAAGATAACCGGCCGTGGGCCGCAGTCAAGTTGTGCTACAGATGCCTGGTCTTGGAGCACAATACTCCGATGGAAGTATGAACACCATGTTTGTGCCAGCCGATGCCTTATCATCGGCTTTCTTTGGTTTGGGGCGCCATTCTTTCTTCTGTGGACGACCCTCCTCGTCCAAAGTTTGCTGAATTTTCGCAGCCAGATCGGGCCGCGCCTTCCTCAACGTGTGCGGGTATAACCTCTCGGCTTCCTCCAAGCTACGTAGCCGCTGAACCCTGCGCTTTTGAGAGTGACTGAGTCCATCAGGGCACCACCTTGGTCGGTGGTATCTATCTTCTTCTTCTTCTTCTTCTTCATCTTCTAACTCCTCGAGATCTTCCACCCGAGAGGACTCAGCTTGCTTGCTCCGAGATGGGAGAGGCCCTAGACGTTTGAACACTGACACGTCTCCTGCGTCCTTCTTCTTTTGTCTACATTCTGGGCAGTTGTCGATTGTAGGCAATCGGCTCATTCCTGAGTCCTAGCAATGCTTGAAGAAAGGACAATCCCAGTGTCGGTCCATGTCTTCTTGCTCCCTTGACCTTCCCTTAGTGCGGCGCTCATATCCTTCGTCGTCTCTATCATACCGACGATACTTTCTGTCGTTTACACTAGACCGACGATCTCTTTTGTCGTCTTCGTCGTACCGCCGGCGTCGGTCGTACTGGCGCTCATACTTGTTAAGGAGATGATCAGAGAGTGGTAGTTGGTACCGCACGCTTCTCACTTGTTCCTCGGTGACGTACCGTCTGTCATCATATCGGGGCCGGTCACGTGGACCGGCCTCCTCCTTTTCCTTACCACGAGAACGACTGCTCTCTTCTTTGTCCTTGCCAGGGTGGTATATATACCCTGCCATGTTAATACTGAACGAGAAATCTGGCTGGCGTCTCACGGTGTGATTGCACTCCACCATGTTAACGGCAGGAAACGGTTGCGTGTCCACTTTCATGGCATACTGGCTGAAAATCAGACGGCCTTGTTCTATCGCCATTTGGATCTGCTGACGCAACACTTTGCAGTCGCTGGTGGTATGGGTGAACGAGTGGTGCCACTTGCAGTATGGCCTTCCGTTCATCTCTTGCGCCGTAGTGATTCTATGGCCTTCGGGTAACTTCAGCTGCTTCTCCTTAAGCAAAAGATCGAAAATCTGTTCAGCTTTGCTCACGTCGAAGTCAAACCCTTTTGCGGGACCTTGTGGTTTAACCCATTTGCAGGACACGGGGTTTGCCCCCCGAACCCATTCAGCCACGGCTACTTCCTGGTCTCCTGCAGAGTCTTCATCTTCTTCTGTCTCAACCAGGCTTACCGGGCGTTTGAATTTGTCCTGGTACAATTTTGGGTGGCGCTATTCATACAATGAAAGTCTCTGAACCATATGCGCCAGTGAAGTGTATTCCGCTTGGGAAGCCATATCCTTGATCGGCGACGCGAGACCCAACACTGCCAGATCAACTGCTTCTTTCTCATTCAAACGAGCCGAATAACATCGGTTCCTCACAGTCCTGAAGCGCTGAATGTATTTTGACACCGTCTCTCCACGCCTCTGTCGTACTTGTGCCAGATCGGCAATGCCAGCCTCGGAAGCCTCTGAGTGATATTTCATGTGGAACTACTCTTCCATCTGCTTCCACGTCCGGATTGAATCTGGTGGCAGTGAGGTGTACCACCCAAAAGCCGATCCTGTGAGAGACTGCGCAAAAAACCTTACGCGTAGCTGTTCTGATGCTGAGATCATGCCCAACTGTGCCAAATATCCGCTCACATGCTCAATTGAACTAGAGCCTTCTGAGCCACTAAACTTTGAGAACTCAGGGAGCCGATACTTGGGCGGCAGTGGAATCAAATCATACTCATTGGGGTACGGCTTGGAATAGCCGATTGCCCTCCTCTTTGGTGCCATGCCGAACTGGTCTCTCAATATTGCACTGATCTGGTCCACGGTGTTAGCTGCAGGGGCCGAGCTTTGCTGATTTGTTGCGGTGGCATATTTAGCCAGCCACGCCTGTTTATCGGCATCTACTCCAGAAATCCCTCCTGCTGTTCCAGAAATCCCTCCTGTTGTAATCTGCTTCGTGCGCGCCAAGTTGTTGCAGTCTGGCACGTACGTGCACATGTATCCATGCGGGATTTCTTTAGGCGGTTCAAGCATGAACTGGTAATCAGCAGGATCGCCTTCAATCTTGTAGACGACGTACGCTGGTGAACCCGGCGGCTCTGGAGCTGCTAGCGAGAACGGCAGCTGCGGCCTGGTCTTGAACGGAATCTCTCCCTGGTGAGTCCCTAGGGTAGGTCCTGACGGAGAGTACTGATGCTTCATGATTTCCTGGACCACGCGAAGCGCAACGCGCTCGAAAGCGTTCACCAGGCTCTCGGAATGACGGTGTAGCGAATGAGCCACCATATAATTAATCTCCTGGCGCAGAGCCCTGGTGCGTTCTTCTGAAGAAGTAGACAGATCCACTTCATCGAGAGCGCCTTCAGCTGAGAACACTTTCCACCTAATGCCATGTGTGCGGGTCCTCTCGAAAGAGCCGATGAGCTCGGCTTTGAAGAGAGCTTTAAGCTCGTTATACTTCTTCTTATGCTCCTCAGTCAGATCTTCGTACGTGACTGGGTCTTCCGCCATCTCTGGTGCAGATGTTGATGTAGTTGCTGTAGAAGAATGTCCCACCGGGCGTGCCAGAATGTGTTGCCTGCCAAAACCCACCGGCAAGCAGCGACGGGCAACACGGAGAGCCGAGAGGCTCCCAGGACTGCTGGTGGGCCCTGGTCCCTCGGGCGACGGCCCGCAATGCTCCGGCACGCACGTCCAAGCTGGTGCAAGGGCGTGCCACCTGACCTATACCTGGCCAGGAAGGTGATGGATTGCTTCGACTAGTTTCCTGCATGGCATACACGTAAACATTAAATACGAGCCTCGATCGGCTCTCAGGTTATCCTGTGAATCGGCTCAGGGAGCCGATCCACCCATGATTCGTATTGGATCTACGATAACATGGTGGTCCTGCTTGATCAATACTAAGCTAAAACGATCTACGACGATTTAGGGTTTTCACCACATAACCGGAACGTCCTACACGTAGTTGAGCCTAGCAGATACGAAAGATGATAGGAAACCAACCCTAGAAAAGGCCTAAAAACCAACATGGAGTTGATCCTCGGAACATCCCTTCTAGGATCAGTAAGCCGTACCTTACGCACTACTGGATCATTCAACCCGTTTGCAAGGCCTAACCATATGGATATCAAACTAATCCTTGAAGAACAAGGAACAACCGTAACAGATCGAATCTACTAAATAAAGACTAAGCAAGGTGCTGCCCTTACACTTATGATGGGTGCAAGGGCAGCTAGATATCCAGGGGTAGCATGACTAAGCGAATACATCAAGAAAGCACCAATGCTAACCCTAACATATCTATGATAACGGTGTTGCTCGCCATCAAAAAGGCTTCAGTACGAGCAACACATGAACAACGAACAGCATAGCGCTTACCCGGAAGAAACCCTCGAAACAAGGGGAGGCGATGCGCCTAGATTGGTTTGTTGTGAACGTGATCGCCCTCCTTTCTCAATAACCCTAGATACATATTTATAGTCCGTATACTCTCTAACTTGGGAATAATCCCAACCGTGCACGTGCTAAACTCTATCTTTTAATTCTAACCGACACGTAACCTACTATAATTTACAGATACACGGGCAATCTAGCCCAAACTCTTGCACGAGGCTGATTCATGAATATTTCCCGTGTATATTCTCCAAGCCCATCTCAATCACGGCCCAACTCCTGACTTGGTTAAAATCTGGTGATAACATAATGGCAATGTTATTAGTATGAATGCTTTGAACACTATTATTGCTAATGCTATGGAAGAATTTAAGCTTGGGGAAGCTGGTTTTGATGAGCATGATATTTTTAGTCCCCCAAGCATAGTGGAGAAAATTTACTTTGATGATACTTTGCCTCCCATTTATGATGATAGTGGTATTTTGGTGCCACCTACTATGGAGGATAAAGTTTATTATGATTACAATATGCCTCCTACATTTGATGATTATGGTGATGAGAATAATAATGATAGCTACCTTGTTGAATTTGCTCCCACTACAATTAATAAAAATGACTATGCTTATGTTGGGAGTAGTAATTATTTTATGCATGAGACTCATGATAAGAATGCTTTATGTGATAGTTATATTGTTGAGTTTGTTCATGGTGCTACTGAAGGTTATTATGAGAGAGGGAAACATGGTTATATGCATCTTAATAATATTAAGTTTCCCCTCTTTATGTTGAGAATCTTGAAGTTACACTTGTGTTGCCTTTCTATGCTTGTTACGTTATGCTTACATGACTTCTTTATTTAAAAGATTCCTTTTCATAGGAAGTGGGTTAGGCTTAAATTTATTTCATACTTGCTTTTTGATGCTCTCTTTTGCTTCAACTCTTATTTCTTGCGAGTGCATCATTAAAACTGCTGAGCCCATCTTAATGGCTATAAAGAAAGCACTTCTTGGGAGATAACCCATGTGTTTATTTTGCTACAGTAACTTTATTTTATATTTGAGTCTTGGAAGTTGTTACTACTGTAGCAACCTATCCTTATCTTAGTTTTGTTGCATTGTTGTGTCAAGTAAAGTCTTTGATAGTAAGGTTCATACTAGATTTGGATTACTGCGCAGAAACAGATTTCTGTCTGTCACGAATTTGGGTTGAATTCTATGTAGGTAACTCAGATATGTACGCAACTTTCATTCAATTTGAGAATTTTCATTTGAGCAAGTATGGTGCCTCTTAGAAATTCGTCTTTACAGATTGTTCTGTTTTTGACAGATTCTGCCTTTTATTTCGCATGAGAGTGAATTTGGTGATCAGATGGGTACGTGCGCACGCGTCTATCACCGTTGGATCTGGTGCCGCACCGTTGGATTCTGTCGTCCTTCACATTGTCAATAGACGGCCACCAGACGGTTCTATTAACTTTCCGTCTGTCCTTTATTTTGCTTTGCCAAGCGACAACATCATGTGCGTTGTGTGTGGCCCACTTCAAAAAGTAGCCTGTGCTACCGATGCGAGTTCTCTCTCTCAATCTATTCCTCTGTATTCCTCATTCAGTTGCCACCAGTCAATTGTCCACCGGCGACGGCGACTGAATGGATAGAGCCAGGAGGAAGACGGGCGAGCATGAACTTCCTCTGTATGGAGCCGCCGCCGCACTCGCCCTCTTCGCACAGCTCGCGGGCTCCCTCCGTGACGACGCCCGCGTCGTCTTCTCCGGGACCAGCGACGACGGCGTAGCCCTCGTACTCGCGGCGTCCGAGCTTTCGGCTGCTGACGTCGACGCTGACACGCCGGAGTCACCGCTGACACGCCGGAGTCACCACTGCTCGACCGCCTCGCTCCGGGCGACAGAGACGGCAGACCGGCAGCGCTCGCGCTCCAGGCCACGCGGTTCGCGTGCCGTGGCGTCGCGCTCGGGATGCGGGTGGCGCACGCGCTCTGCAACCTTTCCTCCATCGATTCGACGTCATACACCGCGTCGTCCACCGGCCGGAGGGCACGGGATCTCGTCCGCACGAGCACTGGCCGCGCCGCCAGTCGCGATGCGGGCAGGAGGATGGCTCTGCATGGGGGAATCAGGAACGGCGGTGGCAGAAATTAGGTAGCCGCTCCCGTCGTCTCCGATTTGGCCTCCTCCCGCTCCTCGCGCCAGCATCTTCCGCACCGCTCATGCTCCGAGCTTAGCCGTGTCAAGGTTTCCTCGCCAGATTTGACGCCGAGCTTGAGCGGTTTCTTCGCCGGAGGGGCGCATCTCCCGGATTGACGGCGCGGCAGCTCGAATCTGCTCATGATGGAGGGCATCTCGCTCGATCTGTGTGGATGCACGGACATGCGCGCGCACACACACAACAGAGACGCAGAGCTACGCGGAATCGATGCATAAACGATGCCGTCGAGCGGCTCCTTGAGATGCGGCGGCGTGCAGCGGCGGGTGCTTGGGCGTCTTCGTGCCGCTCCAGAGATCGAAATCAGGGCGGGGAACTAGACGACTAGACGTGCCTTACTTGTCGTCATCATCGTCCGCGTGGAGACAGCGCCGCGGAAGGTAGCTCTGCTAGTCGCTGGCGTGGAACTGTGGAAGGAGCTGGCCGCGTGCGTGGATAGAGCAGAAAGGGGATAAGTACACATTAATTAAATCGGAGGGGTTAAGATCGTGCGGAGGATAAGGAGCAAGAGACGGATATTTCTACCGCTCCCATTCCCACCTCGTCACAGATTTACAGGCTAACGGCAGATTAAACGGTGTTAGACACGTGTCGTATAGCAAGCGCGTGCTCACCTACCCATGTGAACACCAGCGTTCATCCGTATTTCGCATTGCCTGTTTTGCTATGCTTGATGGATTTTTCTATTCCATTAACTTTAAGTAGCTTTGTGCAATGTCCAGAAGTGTTAATAATGATTATGTCACCTCTGAACATGTGAATTTCGATTGTGCACTAACCCTCTAATGAGTTGTTTTGAGTTTGGTGTGGAGGAAGTTTTCAAGGATCAAGAGAGGGAGATGATACAATATGATCAGGGAGAGTGAAAACTCTAAGCTTGGGGATGCCCCGGTGGTTCACCCCTGCATATTTCAAGAAGACTCAAGCGTCTAAGCTTGGGGATGCCCAAGGCATCCCCTTCTTCATCGACAACATTATCAGGTTCCTCTAGTGAAACTATATTTTTATTCCATCACATCTTATGTACCTTGCTTGGAGCATCGGTTTGTTTTTGTTTTTGTTTTGTTTGAATAAAATGGATCCTAGCATTCATTGTGTGGGAGAGAGACACGCTCCACTGTTGCATATGGACAAATATGTCCTTAGGCTTTACTCATAATGTTCATGGCGAAGGTTGAATCTTCTTCGTTAAATTGTTATATGGTTGGAAACGGGAAATGCTACATGTAGTAATTGGTAGAATGTCTTGAATAATTTGATACTTGGCAATTGTTGTGCTCATGTTTAAGCTCTTGCATCATATACTTTGCACCTATTAATGAAGAAATACATAGAGCTTGCTAAAATTTGGTTTGCATAATTGGTCTCTCTAAGGTCTAGATAATTTCTAGTAAGGGTCGAACAACAAGGAAGACGGTGTAGAGTCTTATAATGTTTACAATATGTCTTTTGTGTAAGTTTTGCTGTACCGCTTCATACTTGTGTTTGTTTCAAATAACCTTGCTAGCCTAAGCCTTGTATCGAGAGGGAATACTTCTCATGCATCCAAAATCCTTGAGCCAACCACTATGCCATTTGTGTCCACCATACCTACCTACTACATGGTATTTCTCCGCCATTCCAAAGTAAATTGCTTGAGTGCTACCTTTAAACAATTCAAAATTTATCACCTCTGATTTGTGTCAATGTTTTATAGCTCATGAGGAAGTATGTGGTGTTTATCTTTCAATCTTGTTGGGCAACTTTCACCAATGGACTAGTGGCTTCAACCGCTTATCCAATAATTTTGCAAAAAGAGCTGGCAATGGGATTCCCAGTCCCAAGTTAATTAACCATCATAATGTTACAAAAATAGACACTCCTCCATGGTATGTGATTGTTGGACGGCACCCGAGGATTCGGTTAGCCATGGCTTGAGAAAGCAAAGGTGGGGAGGAGTGTCATCATAATAAAACTAAAATAAAAAGGCACTCCTTCGTGGTATGAGATTGTTGGCAGGCACCCGAGGATTCGGTTAGCCATGGTTTGTGAAAGCAAAGGTTGGAAGGAGTGTCACCCAAAATAAAATGTCTAATGGGAGCCGCTCTTTGAAGGTTTGTCTGGCAAGGGGGTTAGAGTGCCCACTACCATTCGTTGACAACAACAAACACCTCTCAAAATTTTACTTTTATACTCTCTTTATGTTTTCAAAATCAAAGCTCTAGCACAAATATAGCAATCAATGCTTCCCTCCGCGAAGGGCCTTTATTCTACTTTTATGTTGAGTCAGTTCACGTATTTCTCTCCATCTCAAGAAGCAAACACTCGTGTGAACTGTGCATTGATTCCTACATACTTGCATATTGCACTTGTTATATTACTTTATGTTGACAATATCCATGAGATATACATGTTACAAGTTGAAAGCAACCGCTGAAACTTAATCTTTATTTGTGTTGCTTCAATGCCTCTACTATGAAATTATTGCTTTATGAGTTAACTCTTATGCAAGACTTATTGATGCTTGTCTTGAAAGTACTATTCATGAAAAGTCTTGGCTATATGATTCAATTGTTTACTCATGTCATTTACCATTGCTTCGAATCGCTGCATTCATTACATGTGCTTACAATAGTATGATCAAGATTATGATGGCATGTCACTTCAGAAATTATCTTTGTTATCGTTTACCTACTCGGGACGAGCAGGAACTAAGCTTGGGGATGCTGATACGTCTCCAACGTATCGATAATTTCTTATGTTCCATGCCACTTTATTGATGATACCTACAAGTTTTATGCATACTTTATGTCATATTTATGCATTTTCCGGCACTAACCTATTAACGAGATGCCGAAGAGCCAGTTGCAGTTTTCTGCTGTTTTTGGTTTCAGAAATCCTAGTAAGGAAATATTCTCGGAATTGGACGAAATCAACGCCCAGGATCTTATTTTTCCACGAAGCTTCCAGAACACTGGGGGAGATACGAAGTGGGACGACGAGGCGACCAGACTCTAGGGCGGCGCGGCCCAGGCCCTGGCCGCGCCGGCCTAGTGTGTGGGCCCCTCGCGTCGCCCCTAAACCTACCTCTCCGACTATAAGAAGCCTTCGTCGATAATAACTCTAGTACCGAGAGCCACGATACGGAAAACCTTCCAGAGACGCCGCCGCCGCCAATCCCATCTCGGGGGATTCAGGAGATCGCCTCCGGCACCCTGCCGGAGAGGGGAATCATCTCCCGGAGGACTCTTCACCGCCATGGTCGCCTCCGGAGTGATGTGTGAGTAGTTCACCCCTGGACTATGGGTCCATAGCAGTAGCTAGATGGTCGTCTTCTCCTAATTGTGCTTCATTGTTGGATCTTGTGAGCTGCCTAACATGATCAAGATCATCTATTTGTAATGCTACATGTTGTGTTTGTTGGGATCCGATGAATAGAGAATACTATGCTATGTTGATTATCAATCTATTATCTATGTGTTGTTTATGATCTTGCATGCTCTCCGTTAGTAGTAGAGTCTCTGGCCAAGTTTTTGCTTGTAACTCCAAGAGGGAGTATTTATGCTTGATAGTGGGTTCATGCCTCCATTAAATCTGGGATAGTGACAGAAAGTTCTAAGGTTGTGGATGTGTTGTTGCCACTAGGGATAAAACATCGATGCTATGTCTAAGGATGTAGTTGTTGATTACATTACGCACCATACTTAATGCAATTGTCTATTGTTTGCAACTTAATACTGGAAGGGGTTCGGATGATAACCTGAAGGTGGACTTTTTAGGCATAGATGCATGCTGGATAGCGGTCTATGTACTTTGTCGTAATGCCCAATTAAATCTCACAATACTCATCATAACATGTATGTGCATGGTCATGCCCTCTTTATTTGTCAATTGCCCAACTGTAATTTGTTCACCCAACATGCTGTTTATCTTATGGGAGAGACACCACTAGTGAACTGTGGACCCCGGTCCATTCTTTACATCGAATACAATCTACTGCAATATTTGTTTTACTGTTTTCGGCAAACAATCATCATCCACACTATACATCTAATCCTTTGTTACAGCAAGCCGGTGAGATTGACAATCTCACTGTCACGTTGGGGAAAATACTTTGGTTGTGTTGTGCAGGTTCCATGTTGGCGCCGGAATCCCTGGTGTTGCGCCGCACTACACTCCGCCGCCATCAACCTTCAACGTGCTTCTTGACTCCTACTGGTTCGATAAATCTTGGTTTCTTACTGAGGGAAACTTACTGCTGTACGCATCACACCTTCCACTTGGGGTTCCCAACGGTCGCGTGCTGTACGCGTGTCAGTGCGGCGCAACACCAGGGATTCCGGCGCCAATGTGGAACCTGCACAACACAATCCAAATACTTTGCCCCAACTTAACAGTGAGGTTGTCAATCTCACCGGCTTGCTGTAAACAAAGGATTAAATGTATGGTGTGAAAAATGATGTTTGTATGCGAAGAACAGTAAAGAACAATGTTTGCAGTAGATTGTATTCAGATGTAAAAGAATGGACCGAGGTCCACAGTTCACTAGTGGTGTCTCTCCAATAAGAAATAGCATGTTGGGTGAACAAATTACAGTTGGGCAATTGACAAATAAAAAGGGCATAACAATGCACATACATATCACGATGACTACTATGAGATTTAATTGGGCATTACGACAAAGTACATAGATAGCTATCCAGCATGCATCTATGCCTAAAAAGTCCACCTTCGGGTTAGCGTATGCACCCCTTCCAGTATTAAGTTGCAAACAACAGACAATTGCATTAAGTATGGTGCGTAATGTAATCAACACAAATATCCTTAGACAAAGTATCGATGTTTTATCTCTAGTGGCAACAACACATCCACAACCTTGGAACTTTCTGTCACTGTCCCAGATTCAATGGAGGCATGAACCCACTATCGAGCATTAATACTCCCTCTTGGAGTCACAAGTATCAACTTGGCCAGAGCCTCTACTAGCAACGGAGAGCATGTAAGATCATAAACAACACATATATGATAGATTGATAATCAACTTGACATATTATTCCATATTCATCGGATCCCAACAAACACAACATGTAGCATTACAAATAGAGGATCTTGATCATGATAGGCAGCTCACAAGATCTAACATGATGGCACAATTAGGAGAAGACAACCATCTAGCTACTGCTATGGACCCATAGTCCAGGGGTGAACTACTCACACATCAATCCGGAGGCGATCATGATGATGAGGAGTCCTCCGGGAGATGATTCCACTCTCCGGCAGGGTGCCGGAGGCGATCTCCTGAATCTCCCGAGATGGGATTGGCGGCGGCGGCGTCTCTGGAAGGTTTTCCGTATCGTGGCTCTCGGTACAGGGGTTTTCGCGATGAAGGCTTTAAGTAGGCGGAAGGGTAGGGTTGGAGGCGTCACGAGGGGCCCACACACTAGGGCGGCGCGGGCCCCTCCTAGGCCGCGCGGCCCTAGCGTGGCGGCGCCTCGTGGCCCTACTTTGTATCTCCTTCGGTCTTCTGGAAGCTCCGTGGAAAAATAAGACCCTGGGCGTTGATTTCGTCCAATTCCGAGAATATTTCCTTTGTAGGATTTCTGAAACCAAAAACAGCAGAAAACAACAACTGGCTCTTCGGCATCTCATCAATAGGTTAGTGCCGGAAAATGCATAATAATGACATAAAGTGTGTATAAAACATGTGAGTATCATCATAAAAGTAGCATGGAACATAAGAAATTATAGATACGTTTGAGACGTATCAACCGCCGCCGCCGTCGAGGTGGGAACCCAGCCGCCGTCCCATCCGTTGGCGGCGCCGGGAGGAGTAGTCTAGGGTTCGGGAGGGGGTTGGGTGCCTCCTAATACCATCTCTTAAAAATGGGGAGAATTTCACTTCCCGGCCTCTGCACCAACCCGGGATGCACACAACCATTTGACATGAGTACTAAGATTTTTAATCTTGGTTAAGATTAAAGCATAGTCCTCAAGATAAATTGCGCGAGTACCAGGTCTAGCCTGTGCCTCAAGTATAAATAGGAACCTAAATTCACGTCCATGAGGATTTAAACTCAAGTGATGGGTTTGTACATCCACTCCCCTAATTCGCGTCCGAGAGACATCGTGTATCATAACAAACCCTATACACCGATCAAGTCGACTGTACCACGTGCCACACACCCCCTACGGAGGCATGTGCATGGCCATTCATCATGATTTTTTTAAACCCAGTTTTTTTTTCGTTTTTTGTTGGTCTTTTTGGTTTCTCTTCCTAAATTTCCTGGTTTTGCCTAGTTTTTTTAAATATCTATTTTAAGAAATATTCAATTTTAGAAACGTTCAAATTTTAAAAATCTAATTTTTGAAAATCTTTTCATATTTTTATTTCAAATTTCAAAAAAGTTTCAAAATTCGAAATTTCATGAAATTTGATATTCGTTCTAAATATTCAGATTCAAAAAATGTTCGGGTTCTAGAAATCAAAATTTGAAAATGTTCAGTTTTAAAATTTATTGAAAATCAAAAGTTGTTCAAAATATTAAGATTCTGAAAAAATCGAAAAGAAACTACATGAAGGAAAGAGTGGGAAAATGTACTTGGCTGGCCCAACATCACGAACCTATGATGTGCGGCATCTGGTAAGGACCGATCGGGTTGGTGTATAGAACCTCCCTACATCACAGGTTAGGGCGAGGCTGATGACAAGGCTCTCGGTTTCCGTAATCGACTCCCTCGCCGCCGACACATCACTGTCCATGATTCCTCCGCCGGCTGCCTTAGTGCCTCCACGTGTCGCTTTCTGTGGCCTTTCCCCGACTCCGGCCACCGCTGCTCCCTCTACTGCCGCTCAACGGCTCTAGCTGGTGCTCCGTGCTCGACTGCTCGCTGCTCCGTGACCTACGGGGCTCGCCGCTCAGGCTCGGCTGCCACGACGCCGCCCACCCTTTTTACCCCTTCCTCAGATCCTCCCACCGGTCGTCGCTACTTCCTTTGCAGCTCTGCTACAGGATACAGGAACTCGGGAAGGCACGTTGCCACTTTCACACTTTACACGGTTGTACCCCCTATTCTTTGTGCATTACTGTTATAATGGCATTTGCATTGCCTCAATTGGTAGTTTGGGCAGTGGTGTCAAGAATGGATGGTTTCTGTTTCTAGATAAGAAATTGGCCAAGACGACAATACCCAATAGCTTATATATGTGTCTATGAAATTGTAGAAATGAAGAAGACTTTTCGAGAAACATGAAGCAAAGAAGAATAGAAGATTGCATCTTCTTAAACATAGAAGACGGTGGGCTTTTGTTAGCGGGCATTGGTTCTGCACCTCTAGTCATATTGATACCAAGAGTGAGACCAAAATCATGTATTGAACTATTTCTATCGCAATGGTGCATATTTGATATATATGTATGGCCTTATATATTATTCATTGGCCAGCTGCAAACTTTTATCACAGTTGGAGGAGGGCAATAGAAATTTAAATGCGTGCCCACCCTCCAATCTTTTTCTACGCTCGTCCGTCGCTGCTCGTGAGATCTTGATGCATTTAGGATGAACCCTAGTACTTGATTATTTTTAGTCTTGCACCAAATGTATGAACTTGCTTCCGTTGAAGTGTGGCGCCCTCCAACCGTGCTCATACAACTCTCGTGCTAGTTCGGACCAGCTGACCAGGAATAGTAACCACGGCGCTGATGACTCCATCATTTTCTATGTATAAATCAAGATTTTGCCCATTTTGCTCTCCATTGTTACACTGTATCATCCATAATATCATAGCAGCAGCACAATCAATATATGTAGTGTTATCGATTTGTTGCAGGAAATTGTTATTGCAGTTTGATTCTGCACTAGTTTGTTGAGAGAATAGGTGTGATAACCAAGAGTTCAAAAATACCACTAAGAAAACCGAACTTGCGAGAATGTCACTTCCGCTTAGGTTTTTTATGCCAAAATGCCAATGGCGTGAGCCGTCAAGGGATTTTCATCAGTCAAACTGTATGACTCTTGTCGGTTATTTAGAATGGGGCAAATCTGCCATGGTCTAAACCTAGCCAAAACAAGCCCAACCACTCTATCCACAATCCGTTTTCTTCTTTCCTCCTTGTCCAGACCAAAAGGCCCGATCATGTTTTCTTCTCCCGGCTGGGGCTTTCTGTCTCTGATTCCTTGCTACGCCTCCTCTAAGTCCCTGTCAACCTGCTTCATTGTGTTGCTTCCCAGTTTGACCGCTGTCCATGTGTTTGTTCCATGCACCTGGGCGGCCCACATTCTGTCATCTTCATATTTTTACTATTTTTTTTTCAATTTAGATTCGCACTCCTATCACACTAGTATATGTAATTTAAAACTTAAATTTTCGTAGCTTTCGAACCAATATCTCAAGTTGCAAATTATTTGAATATTTGAGTTGCTAGTCAAGACTCAAGAGAGCTCGCCGAAATAAGACCATTATTGAATATGTTATGATAATTTTTGAAAAAATGGCTTTTTAAACTTAGTGAGTTTGTTTTGCTATTTGTTTCGCTCTGTTTCAATCTTGGTTCATAAGAGTTAGAAATATTTGGTAATTGTTTTAGATTACAGTTTCGAGACACATTTTTTGCATCTTGTTTTATTGAGTTTTATTTTGCATCATCATGTTTGTATGTGTTTCAAAATAAAATTTTAAATTTTCCCAAAAGAAAAACTTTTTTTTGCTTGTTTAAAACATATCACCAAAGGAAACATAATAATTTATATGAATTGTGAATCTAATAAATATGGCTCTTTCCGATCTAAGACTAGAAATAAAATCTAAAAATTATACCATGCAGCAGTAGTACTACTGTGGGGTAGGCTGCATGCAAAGTTTTTTCCGATGTGCTATTCTTAAGCAAACAGGATGAATACGTCTGAAGGTACGAACACGTGGATGGCCAGAGTACCGAAACGAACGACTGGGAGCATCTCCACCTGGCGGGATCACTGAAGCTCGAGTGCCATTCACACTTTTCGCTATACTTCGGATTAGAAACAAGTGACAACAGGGGCGGAGCTATGCACAAGTTGGGGGTGCACCGCACCCCAACTTTTTCAGTATTTCTCGCCAAATTATTTTACAAGGCTTAGAAGAGAAATTTTTGAGCACGTTGAACCACTGATGCTCTAATGCTACTAAATTGGTGAAAATGTTGTTGAACTGCCACTGTCTGTGCTGCTAAATGGCTTTTCAAATGCAGCTGAAACGAGAGATTGACATCTGGAGAGGTGATGGCATATCCGTCCCTTTCTATGGGTGTTACTCTCAGCCTCTCAGGTAGTGCATAGTGATATTTTTGGCATAAAAGACTTGATTGTAGTGGTATTTCAGCAAACTTGGCTTTTTTGAAGTGGTATTTGGAACTTGGTTTTCGCCGGTGGTATTGCCGCGATTCCCTCTAGTTTGTTCATGTTTTAAAGAAGTTGAGCAACGCATAGGTGGCAAAGCTGGCGTGGCCCTGGCCTGCGGCATCCAATGCCAGCTTATCTTCTGAGTCCGACGTGGCATCCCCAGCTCCCCAAGACCTACCAGGGGCCCACTCCATGATTGGTGCCGCCTGGGCCCAATCACACCCACCCGCCATATATGATAGGCCCAGATGACAAAAACGACGCGCACACATGGAAGCGGGACACCACTGCGACCGGCCGACGCCGGCGGCCATCGGCGGCGAGGAGGAGCCCACTTGCCAGGTACTGTTCCTGTGAACTTGCTGGGTCGCCACTTAGAGCGGAGGGGGTAGTTCCGATGGAGGCGGCGGACGGAGACGGGCCGGAGGAGGAGCTGCTGGTGGCGTGCGAGTGCTGCGGCTTCACGGAGGAGTGCACGGCGCGGTACATCTCCGTCGTGCGCGCGCGGTACGGAGACAGGTGGATCTGCGGCCTCTGTGGCGACGCCGTCGGCGAGGAGCTCGGCCGCGCGCCCATCTCGCCAGCGGAGGCTCTCGATCGCCACGTCGCCGTCTGCAGTACCCGGCGCGCTTCGGCGCCGCCGTCGCCGGAGGACAACGCCGGGGACCTCATCGCGGCCGTGCGCCTGCTGCTCCTGCGCCGGCTCGGCTCGTCGCCGCCATCCACGCCGCCGAGGAGGGTGCGGTCCACGCCGAGCAGCCCCAGGCGTGGCGGGGCCTCCGCCGACGTCGACGTGACCGGCGACTCCGCCTCCGCGGGCAGCGGGATCGCGCTCGTGCGCACGGGAAGCTGCTTCGCGGCGCTTGTGGAGTGAGAACCACGGAGCTCCTGTCTCTTCCAATGCAAGGAAGAATCTTTGGCTCTTGCTAGTATCTTGTGCTAGATTTAGATTCCGTTTGCAGCAAGATGCTATGTGTACAAAAATGTGGGCAGCAATTGAGAGAAATAATCCTGAGCTCGTACAGGCTTTTGCAGTCTTGCTCGCAGAGCAAGTAAAATCAATAATTGGACCAGGCAAATACTACTGTATGTGGTTTCCATGCTTAATGACACAAATGAGATTATTAAGCGCACAATAAACCTACAGTAGTCTCTGATTGATCGATTGATTCCACGTCGTAGATAAATCGATGAGCTAAAAGAATCCTGTAAAGCTGGCAAATCCGAGTCATCATCGCAATCGCAGCATCGCACGGCAGAATATAATCTTTGCTTTCGTGGCCGAAATTTGTTAGTCTTTCTGTCGCTTTTTGGAAGCAATGGCCGGCAATCTAATCAATCTCATAATGCAAGTAGAACTCTCGGTGGCGGCAGACTTTGCAGTGCAGCTTTAGAACTGAGAGGCCAGTTTCTCCAAGAAGTGGAACGCTTACTGGATGGGGTCCATGTCAGCGTGCGCCTACATGATGTGGAGTCCCTGTGACACGTACACCAGTCCTTTCTCGAAAAATATGGTAACACACACTTTCAAGTAAACACAATGCATAATCTTCTTACACTGAGTAGCACGATTCCCCGATCTGTTATATACTTCGCTTTGAATTCGATCCTCTATTTTAAGAGGAGCTTTGGTCAGTTATATTGGTGCTTACTCCAATCTGTTATACTCCTATCTCATCATCATTATACTCCAATCTCATCATCATTAACTGGTGCTTACTCTACTGTTGACGATTTGTTGGCAACAAATACCTGCCGATTTGCATATTGCAAATCGAGACTGGGAATAAGATGGGGAATAAAGATGGCCCATCAAGCTCCGATATTTCTCTTTGAGATATTCATGTGGAAAGAGAGTTAATGATAAGTGGAAAGGTTCATTGCAAGAAACTGGAGGATTCATGATTGTAATTACTCCCTCCGCTACATCGTTTTTTCGCGGTTTAAATTTAAATTCGAGCTAAACTATGACAAGAATTATAGAGAGAATTTACGATGTTTCAATGAAATAATGGATTTATTGAACTAAAATTATGACAAAAAATATGAAATGAAGGAAATATTTGTTACGGTTCAATGAAATGATGAATTTATCACACAAGCAATGTAAACATGCAAGGAGCCATGGAAAAAGATGTATGATCATAGTGTAGAACTTAAACAGTGATTTGGTATAGTCCTTACATTGTTCCTTCGTCAGTTTGTCATTTTTGCCAAGTTACATACTTTTGAATTTAAGTTTTAAACTGGATACACACATACCTGCTTACATCCTCTACATGTAAAACTTATTTCGTATTATTCAACTTTATTTACTACTCCCTCCAATCCATAATAAGTATCAGTAACTTTGTACAAAAGTTATACTAACTTAGTACAAAATTTCCGAAAATTATTATTTATTGGAGGGAGTATATATTGTGAATTTACTGTTCACCACGGGACCAAGAGTATCAGGTTCCGAAAATTTGCATCCAGATGGACATCTAGCAACCTTTTGCCAACATTCTACAAATTTGGAAGTGTGTTGTCTTGGCTCCTTCGATTCTTTTTCTTTTACTATTGTAAGCCATAAGGGGTGGATATAGTTCACCTTAACTACAAATAGTTCCTCAGTCGGTGATGACAGCTCTCTAGATATTTACCTAAATCTTGATGGTTACACTACCTATTGCCAACTCCTCCCAACAGGAGGGTGAAGCTCGAGCCCTCATTAATGGTGCTAAATTGGCTAGTGAATGGAGTAATTCACCTATTATCTTCGAATCTGATTATGCCATTGTGGTAAAAGAACAACAAAAGGGATAGGAATCAGCAACACACCTGAGAAGCTTCTATTCTGATTTTGCTATCCCAGTTACTGTTTTCCCAAGGTGGAAATGTGTTTTAGCCAGAAGAGCTCAAAATTACTCGGCGCACGAGTGTGCGGCCTATGTTAGGCATTTAGGTGTTGGATGTGTTTGGAAGAATCATTTCCTTGTAAAGCTATGGCTTAACCGATCACCTGTTTTGATATAAATGAAGCTCTTTAGCCCTCAAAAAAACTCCTTCCAATAGAGAACTGTGTGAGTAATTATCAGTTGACCGAGAATTACCTTAATTCTTAGTCAAGTGATAGCATCCCATAATTTTGTGCGTGAACCATTTTTCGGTTACAACTTACTTGCGATTTAAAAATCTTAGTTGTAACACGACTTGTAACTAGAAAAATCTCAACTGCAACAAAATTTGTAACTGAAATATCTGAGTTGCAACTGAAAAATTCTAAGTTGCAACCCACTTACAATCGAAAATCTATGTTGCATCTCCAGTTAAACCTCATAAAGCACATGAAACACAATGCAAATATGTTGGTTGTGAACTTCGATTGACCACTAAGTTAGCAAATCCGTAAAAAATAAGGCCAGTTGGCTCCACCGAAAGATGCCAAACCGTGTAAACCCCCACTGTATAGCGTGTAATATCTTTCTTTTTGAGCAAATATAAAAAAACACAACTAATGATCGAGGTTAAGTACTCTAAACCTCAATAGTAAAAAATAGAAACCGCAATTTTTGGGCAAGTTGCTTTAGAGAAATTCCAGATCACGATTTGGTTAGTTGACACCATGTCCAATAACTAGGGCCCGCCAGTAAGGTGTCATGAGGCAGAGGAGACTTACCACTTTTTCTTGTCTTGTATCAGATCAGAGCTAGACCGGATGTTAAGCAAAACCGGATGTTAAGCAAAACGTATCCAGGTTTTGTCATTTTTGTACACTTCAGCCAAATCTTCTGAAATCGAAAAAATTCTAGTAATTCAGTCTAAGTGTAGTAAATAAACTCGGAAGCTTTTAACTCATTTGCCCAACTGTTTGGACTTATCAAATTTTTGAACTTTTTGTTATATTCTTTTGAAAAAATTAAACTTCTTATATAGATATGAAAAAAAATCTACTAGCAAAACCTAAGTTTGCCGACGAGAAGACTAGTGTGATTTGTTTTTGAAAACTTCACTTTAATTCATTGAATTTTGGACCAAATTTATAAAAAAAACGTAGGAACTTCCATATAACAAGGTAAAATTAGCTTAGAATTTCCAAGTTTACAATGCTACATTTTTTTGCTTTACTGGTATTATTTAGATATATTTTAACAAATTTATTATTCAACAAAATTTTGATAAAATTTAAAATATATAAAAACATCAAAATTACTCAGCAAAATGAGCTCAATCTTTCTTAGTTTACAATGTTCAAAAAAATCTACTCCCTTTGATACATAATAATAGTCGGTGGTTTAGCACAGACTTGTACTAAAATTGTACTAAATCATCAACACCTATTATGGATCGGAAGGAATGTTTTAATTTATTCAGTACTTGTGTTCTTGTCGGAGAAACAGCAACATAGTAGAGAGTATCTCTTCACACATAGTTAGTATGCAATGTGAATATAAGTTGATGGTGTGTATGGTGGTGTTATTGGGAAGGTTGCCCTACACTAGGTGAGGGTTGGTAGAAGCTCGAGCTATACAAGACTTCTCACATCAAACTCTCATACGGGTTAGATCCCGATCTTCATGATTTGACCACGAAACCGATGAACATACATGGGGAGGGGAACTAGTGAATACAAATAGAAACACAAGGAAAGCAAGGTACATGAATGAAAAGATAACCGACCAGTACCGTAGAGTTCTCAACAACTGATTACAAGCAAAGCATGAGAGGGTTCGGACCTCCATATCTGAAAAGACTCAATCTTAACAACACTAGTTTCTTAATACAGTCGGTCCACCAAACTAATAGATTCCACATGGGAAGGGTCTGTATTCCACATGGGGAATTGCCGAGCAAAGGCTCAACGTTGTACCACATTTCGACGTTTTTTACATTGGATAGTATGCCATATGTCACTTGGTCAGCAATAGCTTCTTCACGATTTTTTCTCTAGGCGCTAGATAGTCTAACCCGTGTGTGAGGACCAATCTATTACTCCAATTGGACAAACCGGCAGTCTAAGTTGGATAGTGTTGGACTCTATCAAGTTCAAATGGTTCCTCAAAGTGTCAGATAATCCAGGGAAAAGAGGCTGAATAGTCCGATGGTCTCGATAATCTTTTCCCCTCTTAATTTTGAGGCTCATCTTCCTCCTTCTTGAATTCGAGTTGCTCCTTTGTATCTTGTAGTCCCCTTTCATACCTAAGAAAACATAAAGTCCTTGCATGAGGTAGTAGACCATACTGGGAGTCACATCACAAATATTTAGGAATAGATTCACCTCATCTAGTAAAGCTATTGCTCGTGCTCTTGTCAATAGACCAACTCGAGTTGTTCATCGGGTCCATACGGATGTGAGCTTGAGAGTGTGATCTCCGGGGTACCCACTGATGTCCCACAAGTATAGGGGATCGTGTGTAGCCTTTTCGATAAGTAAGAGTGTCGAACCCAACGAGGAGCTAAAGGTAGGATAAACATTCTCTCAAGTTCTATCAACCACTGATACAACTCTACGCACACTAAGCGTTTGCAATATCTAGGAAATAAAACTAGAGCGATAACGGGTATGAGAGGTGACTTTGCAGAACAATAAAATACACGGAATAAATGTTAGTGCTGCAGCAATAAAACAAACTAAACTAACAGTACCATGAGTGTGGAAAGACGGTGGTAATAGTGGTGGCTTTGTCCAAGATCAATTAGTGATGATCTTGGGTTCAATGTCTTCGATGCAGCTTTCTATGTAGGAGAGGCTAAATATACATGCTCTCCCTCCGGGATTACAAGTACTATGTGATTGGCTTGCTAGCAAACATCTGTAAATACTAGCAAGCATTAAGTTTTCCCCAACCATAGCCTTAAGTAAATGGTCCTCTTACTCCCATACATGCAACTATCCGGTTCACGTCCTTAGGTTTCTGTCACTCCGGCAGAACTTCCCCCTTCTAGTATACAAATACTACCAACCCTATGGTGCTTGATCCATGCGCGCACAAATATAATGGGCACCAAGGATGGTAACATATCAACATACAACTATAATGAACCAAAGAGAAACAACCAATCAATCAAAGAACAAATAAACTATGGCAACATGACATAGATAATAGGATTATAACTTATAGCATCAAACACCATGTTTACATAGGGCGGTACAGAGGTTTGTGAGAGGATGGACCACTGAATACAATGAGCAGTTGGTGATGGAGATGGCGGTGAAGACGTTGGAGGGCTCAGCGAGGAGTGCCGGGAGGCGGAGGCGTGGGCGGCGCCGGCGACGGCGCGGGGGACTCCTTCCCCGCCGCCGGCATCATGGGGAGCGCCGCCCCTTAGCCTTCTTCTTCCTTGAGTTGTTGCTGGTGTAGATGAGTGTTTTCCCCTCCTTGGCTGCTGCCAAGGAGGAGGATTTTCGTGACAATGCTTGGGGGCCTCCAAAAATAGGGTTTCCCATCAATATATAGTGTTGGAGATGCAATCTAGGCCATGGGATGGATGTCCCTTTGATCCAAAGGCTCTTGGGCACCTCTAGAACCTTCCTAGGATTCCCCTCTGTCCTTCATGAGCCTCACAACTCGTGGCTGGGCCGAAATATCCTGGTATGGAAATAGTTTGTGTCAAATACGTCACCAACTTTAAGAGTCCCGAGACTGCACGAACCTCCGCAGTAATTCTGCTCTGCCGGATGCATCCGTTGTCCGTTCTGGACGAATAAGATGTCCAAATTGTTCGGCTTAAAATTCTCTACAACTTTGTAGTTTACGACTTTTTCATTGGACGTCGTTTTGATGGAGTTTCGAAACTATCTTTGAAAAGTGTTCAGCAGGGACAGATTCCGGGAAATTCCAGATTTCACCATAATGAGCTATTTCCTTCAATATTTGTCTATTTCCCGCACAACAAAGTTGAAACCAAGAACTTGTGCACTTTTGCAACTATTAATAGGTTAGTCCCTTAAAACATATATTAATTGGTGTAAAACAAGCATGGAACATCAAAAATTATAGATACGTTTGCGACGTATCAACATCCCCAAGCTTAATTCCTGCTCGTCCTCGAGTAGGTAAGTGATAAAAAGAATAATTTTTGAGGTGACATGCACCTTTAAAGTTCAAAGGATGACTAGATACAAATAATTAATAACACATTCATGATTCAATCAATAATAATTTTGGGACCATGCACATAGAACTAAGAATGATAACTATGCTGTAATAAGACGGTGCATATAACTTAGAAGATGAAGACTCAACATAAAAGTAAAAGAATGGCCCTTTGTAGAGGGAAGCAGAGATTAAACATGTGCTAGAGATTTTTATTTTGAAAACATAGAGATATAAAATTTTAAGAGAGGCAATTGTATCAACGGTAGCAATAAGTAATATAGGTTATGTATAAAACTTCCTATAAGTTGCAAGCCTCATGCATCGAATACTAATAGTGCCCGCACCTTGTCCTAATTAGCTCGGATTTCCATGGATTATCATCGCATTACATATGTTTCAACCAAGTTTCACAAAGGGGTATCTCTATGCCACCTGTACAAAGATCTAAGGAGAAAGTTCGCATTGGATTTCTCGCTTTTGATTATTCTCAAGTTAGACATCCATACCGGGACAACATGGACAACAGACAAATGGACTCCTCTTTAAGCTTAAAGCTTTTGGCAACATAAATTTCTCATAAGAGATTTTTGAGGTTTTAATGTCTATGCTGAAACTTCCACCATGTAAACATGGCTTTGGTTAGCGGCCCAATGTTCTTCTCTAACAATATGCATACTCTAACCTTTTATCATGGTTATCTCCTTTACTTCAGACAAGACGGGCATGCATAGTAACTCACATGATATTTATCAAAAATATGATGATGGTGTCCCCATGTCAGCATGGTTGCCACACAACAAGCAGCTTATAAGAACTAAGATACATAAGTGACATATTCCTTACCACGATATTTTTTTAGGCTACTTTCCCATGAGCTATGTATTGCAAAAACAAGGAATTATTTTGAAGGTTTTAAAGGTAGCATATGTAAATTTACTTGGAGTGACGGTGAAATACCACATATAGGTAGGTATGGTGGACACTTTTGGCATATTTTGGTTTTTGGTGGTTGGATGCACGAGTAGAGATCATACTCAGTACAGAATGAAGGCTAGCAAAAAGAAAGATAGCGACCAACTAAGAGAGCAATAATGGTCATAATCATGCATAGCGACAAAACTTATTAATTAAAGCATATGGTGATATTAAAAGTCTAAACTAAATGATCAATTCAACCCAATTGAAACATCAGAGGAGATCTTCCATTTGGATCATTATTAATATGAAACCTTTCTACACGTATCCAACACCAATCAACTTATTTGAAACAACTCTCATTTATAATATTCATTAAAGATCAGAGAGCTAATCATATATAACTGAAGCATACTAACAAGCTCTGAACAAAATAGGAGTGAAAAACCAGAGCTAAACGCAGTACTAGCAAAAATAAAACGCTCGTTGAACAATAAGAGTGAAAACTAGAGCGTTCATACAATTAAAATGGAGCGTGTCTCTCTCCCAAACAAACATGGTATGATGGTGCCCACTTTATTGAAAATAAAATACACAACAGAAAATAAAGACGCTCCAAGAATAACACATAGTATATGAAGCAATAAAAATATAGTGAACAGAAACATGACCTGATATTTTTATTGATGAAGAAGGGGATGCCTTGGGCATCCTCAAGCTTTGACGCTTGTACTTCTTGAATATATCTTGGGGTGACATGGGCATCCCCAAGCTTGAGCTTTTGTCCATTCTTCATCTCATCTCATCATTCTTCTTTCCTACACTTGAAAACTTCCTTCATACAAAACTCATCACAAATCTCATTAGCAGCGTTAGTGCAATGATAATATTAATCAAATCTACAAAATTCAGTATGACATATGAAAAGCATTTTAATAAGCATTAGCTACTGTAGCACAACTTCAATAGGGTTCTTTGATCAAGAGAACTCAAAAAGATGGGCAAAAAGATGCAAATGCAAAACTGTGCAAGAATCTGTCAAAACAGAACAGTTCGTAAAAATTGATTTTTGAAAAATAGTTATGCTACGTAACTCGAAAAACTCTGAAATAATAAAAGTTAGATAAATACCTGGGGAAGATGCTCGTAAATTAGCATCTCAAACTTACGTTCTGGTAATTTTTGGCGATTTTTCTCGTGACGAACCAGAAACAGTAAATAAGATTGCAAATCTCCCAAATACCACTTTCTTACCATTAGAGGCAATTCTTGGCACAAAAACAAAACAAACATGATAAGGAGAGCTCATTACAGTAGTAATGACTTCCAAGATCCAACAAAGCAGTAAATAACAGAAATATAAACATATTGGGTTGTCTCCCATAAAGCTCTTTCTTTATAGCCATTTAAGATGGGCATGATTATTTGATGGAGCTCTCAAACCCCCTTTTTTGTTGTTGTTTTCCAATTATAAGTGAAACTGACAAAGAAACAAGAACCATATAAAGAACCTAATAAAACTAAATATGATAAAACCAAAGATAATAAAAGCAACTATATACAATGCTTACATGTGGATGGGTAATATTGAGTTTGAAGGATACAACCTCATGTTGGTTGATGAATAGGGGGATGCCTTGGGCATCCCCAAGCTTAGATATTTGCATCTTCTTGAATATTCTCTTGGGATCCATCTACACATCCCCAAGCTTGAACTCTTGCATCCTCTTGCTCATCTCATATCACCATATTGATTGGAACTTAAAAACTGCATCCACATAAAGCTTCACAAAACTCATTAGTAGGTTAGTACTCATTAAATAAAATCCATAAATGTTAAAGTATCCCTATTTCTATAAAATCTATCAAATATTTAGCCACTGTAATACTGAGGTTTCTTATTATTTCAATCGTACGTCGAAAACGAAGGAAACTTTTGAATCCTAAGTACAATATTTAAACAAAGAGAATAGAAATATGTCAAAACTGAACACTCTGTAAAGATGTCACTCAATTAGATAGTTACGTAGATCAAATCGAAAAACTCATGATTAATGAAAGACAGATCATAACCTCAGGTCTATGCACAAAAAATTTCAGATCAAAATGCCATACTGAGATTTTTCACGAATTTTTGCAGCACAGCACAGGAAATCTGTCTCAACAGAATCAGTCCGTAAAGATTGAATTATTAGATCTGTCTACGTACCTCAAATCAGAAAAGTCAGAACTAACGAAAGTTAGATAGCAAGCACTACTATGCACTCAAGAAATTCAGATCAAGATCACGTTCTGGTGATTTTTAAAATTTTCTACAGTGGAGCACAGGAAATCTGTTTTCTAGGTAGCATAGTGACAAACTTGCATAACAAACTAGGGGTTATCTATACATTCTATTTACAGCGGGATATGTACACTATATATACTATATACACTATTTACAAGTTTTTAATGAAAAGCTTCCATGGAAAGAATTGTTTTGGTTTCGCAGGCATGAACACAAGTGTTCAAGGTCGACCCCCACTTCACCATTACTCATCTTTCCAATCATTTTTCTTTTCTAAAAACATTTTTATTTTTTTATATAAGAAGTACAACTAATTTTTTTTGTAATTCGCATTCCCTATCCATACAAGAGATAGAGAACAACTAGGTACAGGAAGTAAAACTACTTAGAGATAAAGCAAACAAGTGCACACGAAAATATTCACCTACGCTATGGCTCCCCGGCAACGGCGCCAGAAAAGGTCTTGATGTTCCACAAGTATAGGGGATCGTGTGTAGCCTTTTCGATAAGTAAGATTGTCGAACCCAACGAGGAGCTAAAGGTAGGATAAACATTCTCTCAAGTTCTATCAACCACTGATACAACTCTACGCACACTAAGCGTTTGCAATATCTAGGAAATAAAACTAGAGCGATAACGGGTATGAGATGTGACTTTGCAGAACAATAAAATACACGGAATAAATGTTAGTGCTGCAACAATAAAACAAACTAAACTAACAGTACCATGAGTGTGGAAAGGCGGTGGTAATAGTGGTGGCTTTGTCCAAGATCAATTAGTGAAGATCTTGGGTTTAATGTCTTCGATGCAGCTTTCTATGTAGGAGAGGCTAAATATACATGCTCTCCCTCCGGGATTACAAGTACTATATGATTGGCTTGCTAGCAAACATCCGTAAATACTAGCAAGCATTAAGGTTTCCCCAACCATAGCCTTAAGTAAATGGTCCTCTTACTCCTATACATGCAACTATCCGGTTCGCGTCCTTAGGTTTCTGTCACTCCGGCAGAACTTCCCCCTTCTAGTATACAAGTACTACCAACCCTATGGTGCTTGATCTGTGCGCGCACAAATATAATGGGCACCAAGGACGTTAACATATCAACATACAACTCTAATGAACCAAAGAGAAACAACTAATCAATCAAAGAACAAATAAACTATGGCAACATGACATAGATCATAGGATTATAACTTATAGCATCAAACACCATATTTACATAGGGCGGTACAGAGGTTTGTGAGAGGATGGACCACTGAATACAATGAGCAGTTGGTGATGGAGATGGCGGTGAAGACGTTGGAGGGCTCAGCGAGGAGCGCCGGGAGGCGGAGGCGTGGGCGGCGCCGGCGGCGGCGCGGGGGACTCCTTCCCCGCCGCCGGCATCATGGGGGAGCGCCTCCCCTTAGCCTTCTTCTTCCTTGAATTGGTGCTGGTGTAGATGAGTGTTTCCCCCTCCTTGGCTGCTGCCAAGGAGGAGGATTTTCGTGACAATGCTTGGGGGCCTCCAAAAATAGGATTTCTCATCAATATATAGTGTTGGAGATGCAATCTAGGCCATGGGACGGATGCCCCTTTGATCCAAAGGCTCTTGGGCACCTCTATAATCTTCCTAGGACTCCTCTCTGTCCTTCATGAGCCTCACAACTCGTGGCTGGGCCGAAATATCCAGGTATGGAAAGAGTTTGTGTCAAATACGTCACCAACTTTAGGAGTCCCGAGACTGCACGAACCTCTGCAGTAATTCTACTCTGCCGGATGCATCCGTTATCCGTTCTGGACGAATAAGATGTCAAAATTGTTCGGCTTAAAATTCTCTACAACTTTGTAGTTTAAGACTTTTCCATTGGACATCGTTTTGATGGAGTTTTGAAACGATCTTTGAAAAGTGTTCAGCAGGGACAGATTCCGGGAAATTCCAGATTTCACCATAATGAGCTATTTCCTTCCATATTTGTCTATTTCCCGCACAACAAACTTGAAACCAAGAACTTGTGCACTTTTGCAACTATTAATAGGTTAGTCCCTTAAAACATATAGTAATTGGTGTAAAACAAGCATGGAACATCAAAAATTATAGATACGTTTGCGACGTATCACCCACCTTATCACACTCCAAGATACTCTTCCTTAACGATAATTTGAGTCGTGCAAGACTTCTCAAATTTTACCTATGTGCTCCAAATCAAATCTTGATTTCATGCAAGTGATAGTAAATAGATTACATGCTAGTGGTGACTATGCATAGGCTAGAGGTTCTTGACAAATTATCAGAGTTTTTACCCTTGATATGGTAGGTGGGAGGGATAGTGAAGATAATCTTAGGTAAATGTGTTCATAAAAGATTAGGGAAGTTGTGTGATGCATGATTTATGGTAGACTAGTCCACATATCCCTCGTGGTTTTTTTTATTTGGGCATTCATTTCATGACTTATTTGGGCCTTTTTATCTTTTATTTGGGCCTTCATGTCTTCACGGCAACTTAAATTTTTGTATGTTTAGTGTCGTTATTGTTAGAGCAATATACTTGATGTATTACCAGGGCCAAAGGCCACAATATATAGTACATGTACAGGTGCAAATATGCAGGAAGCCCCACAACATATGGGGAAACTACAATATACAGATATATACATCTAACACCTCTCCTCAAACTCATGGTGGATCCACAACACTGAGTTTGGAGAGTAAGAAGTTATGCTGCGCTCGAGTCTGTGCCTTTGTAAAGAAATCCGCCAACTGCAAATCTGAAGGCACATAATGAACCGCAATAACCTCATCCTGCACCTGAGCACGTGTATAAAAAGCATCAACACCAATATGCTTGGTCAGCTCATGCTTGACTGGATCACGTGCAATACTGATATCACATGTACTGTCAGACAAAAGTTGAGTAGATGTCGTAACAGAGACCCCAAAATCCGCAAGCAACCACCGTAACCAGGTCACCTCAACAATCAACAAAGCCATAGCCCACAACTCAGCCTCAACACTCGAACGGGAAACCACTACCTGTTTCTTCGTCTTCCAAGTAACAAGCGAACCACCAAGAAACGCACAGTAAGCAGAAAGTGAACGATGATCCGTAGTATCACTCACCCACGTAGCATCCGAGTAGCACTGGAGCTGGAGAGAGCTGGAACGAGGAAAGAAAAGGCGACGAGTGATCGTGCAACGAAGATAACGAAAAACACGGAGGAGATGACTGTAGTGAACAGCGGTAGGAGCTGATACAAACTGACTCAGAATATGAACAGGATAAGAAATATCAGGACGAGTGACAGCAAGATAAACAAGACTCCCAATAAGATGGCGATAACAGGTGGGATCAGTAAGAGGATCACCATCAGCAGGACGAAGCTTAACATTAAGCTCCATAGGAGTATCAACCGTGCGCTCATCCCCAAGAGCAGCACGAGCAAGAAGATCCTGAATGTACTTTTCCCGAGAAATAGAAAAGCCATCAGAAGTGGAAGAAACCTCAATGCCAAGAAAATAGCGAAGAGGACCAAGATCAGTCATGAGAAACTGATCTCGAAGATGAGCCTTGACAAATGCAATATACTCAGGATCATCACCAGTAATGATCATATCATCAACATAGAGAAGAAGAAGAGTGCGTCCACGAGGAGAAATGTGAACGAAAAGTACTGGATCATGAAAACTAGGAGAGAAACCAGCAGCTGTCACCACAGAGTCGAAACGCTCAAACCAGGCACGAGGGGCCTGTTTCAGACCATAGGGAGAACGTCGAAGACAACAAACCATCCCATCGGGAACAGAATACCCAGGAGGAGACTGCATGTAAACCTCCTCACTCAACTCGCCATTAAGAAAAGCGTTCTGAACATCAAGCTGAGACACAGACCAGCGTCGAACAGAAGCAACAACAAGGAGAGAATGCATAGTGGTCATATGAGTCATAGGGACAAAAGTCTCATCATAGTCACGGCCGTGCTCCTGCTGAAAACCACGAGCCACAAGACGCGATTTATTGCGCTCAAGAGATTCATCAGAGCGGGTCTTAATTTTATAGACCCACTTAAAGGTGATAGGACGAACACCAGATGGGGGAGAAAAAAGATCCCAAGTGACAGTGCGCTCAAGCGCAGCGATCTCCTCAGCCATGGCAAGCTGCCATTCAGGATGACGCTCGGCATCCCGATAAGAAGTCGGCTCAGAAACGACAGAGATACCATACTGACTAGGAGAGTAACAGGCTATAGCACGACGCTGATGAACAGGTCGTGAAGGAGGGAGCTCATCGGCAGAAGACAACTCATCAGAAGAAGAGGAAGAAGGGACAGCATCGGAAGGATCCGAAGCCGGAGAACGGGGAGTACTAGGGGAACTAGATGGAGGAGAGGATGGCGCCGAAGCCGAAGGGGGCGCATCAGAACTAGGAGGAGGAGGAGAAGGGACAGCAGGGGGTGCATCCGGAAAAAGAAGAAAAGAGATATCACCCACCGGGTAAGTACCCGAGGTGGGGCGAGGATAGAAGGGACGCGTCTCATCAAACGTGACGTCACGAGAGATTTGCATCCGGCGACCAACAGGGTCCCAACAGCGATAGCCCTTATGCTCATCACTGTATCCGAGAAAAACACACTCAACAGACTGAGCGGTCAGCTTAGTGTGTTCGCGAGGAGGGAGAAGGACATAGCAAACACAACCAAATAAACGAAGAGTCGAGTAATCGGGAGAGCGGCCATAAAGACGCTCGAGAGGAATGCCACCTTGAAGGGAAACAGAAGGTTGAATGTTAATGAGGTAAATCGACGTAGCGACAGCCTCAGCCCTGAAATGCGGCGGAAGAGAGGAAGCAATCATCATAGCACATGTAGTCTCAAGAATATGACGATGCTTACGCTCGGCGACACCATTTTGAGCATGGGCGCCGGGACACGAGAACTGAGCAAGAGTGCCCTGCTCAGCAAGAACACCACTTAGGTGCTGGGAGATATACTCTCCTGCAGAGTCAGCACAAAACACACGAACATGCGTGGAATACTGAGTACGAACCATGACTGCAAAACGTTGATAAATAGAGAGCACCTCACTGCGAGAGTGCATAAGAAACAACCAGGTGTACCGCGAAAAATCATCAATAAACAAAATATAGTATCGATGACCCCCTTTCGAAGGAAAGGGAGCCGGACCCCAAACATCTAAATGAACTAAATCAAAAGGTCGCTGAGATACAGACGCACTAATAGGATAGGGAAGCTGAATCTGTTTGCCTAACCTACAACCCTGACACGAATGCAAAGACACGTCTCCTGAGACAGACCCAGAAGACCACTACGAACTAATGACGATAAACGGGAGCCACGGAGGTGACCCAGCCGATGATGCCACTGCTGAAAAGATCCAGTGACAGAATGTAATGTCCTAGGTTTAGAGACGATCGAGGGGTAGATTTTAGAAAGGGATGTGCATTGCATCGTAAATTCTGGGAAAATTTCGCGCTTTTAAAACAAAACTGCATCGAAGGGGGACAGGTTTCTCTCTCGACATCTTACAGGGTTAGGGTTTCGAGAGTGCGACAAACTTGTTCCTACTCAACTACATTAGGGTTTTGAGAAGAGAGAAGAGATATTGCATCACAATCTTAAGTTGCATGATTGAATTCAAATTTAAGTTGCATGATTGAATTCAAACCTAAGTTGAATTTGAATTTCAAATTCAAACATTAAATTGATATCTCATAAATAAAACTTGAGATAATTCAATAAACAATTATAAGTAATCAAGTATATAAATAGTACAACAATTATATAAAGCTCATTAAGGAAATTTGGAGCTTTATTGATAATCACACATAATACATTGTCAATTACAATATTCAGAATAGAAATATGAAATATTACAACACATTATATAAATTGGAAAAATAGAAAAAGAAAATAAAAGAAAAGTACAAGGTAGATTCTATCCTAAACACTACAAGGTAATCTTCACTTAATCTTGGACTTGATGATCTTCAAGTCCATTTGATCAATTTGATCCCTGCACACAAACACAAAGAAAACAAGTTATGCCAAGTGGCATAGCCACTTGGCAGGTTAGAAAGAAATGGAAATGGTGGATAATACCAAGATCAGCCGAGCTGATCCACTCTCAGCCCAAGTGCAAAGCATCTGGTATACACACACACAGCTTG